>NC_074675.1:2970280-2982780 GCF_029448725.1 Salvelinus fontinalis
CAAGGTGCCTTGCGGTCGGGTCCCCTGCGGTCGGTGCCTTGCGGTCGGTGCCTTGCGGTCGGTGCCTTGCGGTCGGTGCCTTGCGGTCGGTGCCTTGCGGTCGGGTGCCTTGTGGTCGGTGCCTTGCGGTCGGGGCCTTGCGGTCGGGGCCTTGCGGTCAGTTTCCTTGCGGTCGGGTGCCTTGCGGTCGGGGCCTTGCGGTCGGTGCCTTGCGGTCGGTGCCTTGCGGTCGGTGCCTTGCGGTCGGTTTCCTTGCGGTCGGGTGCCTTGCGGTCGGTGCCTTGCGGTCGGTGCCTTGCGGTCGGTGCCTTGCGGTCGGTTGCCTTGCGGTCGGGGCCTTGCGGTCGGGGCCTTGCGGTCGGTGCCTTGCGGTCGGTGCCTTGCGTTCGGGTGCCTTGCGGTCGGGTGCCTTGCGGTCGGGTGCCTTGCGGTCGGGAGCCTTGCGGTCGGGAGCCTTGCGGTCGGGAGCCTTGCGGTCGGTGCCTTGCGGTCGGTGCCTTGCGGTCGGGTGCCTTGCGGTCGGTGCCTTGCGGTCGGTGCCTTGCGGTCGGGGCCTTGCGGTCGGGGCCTTGCGGTCAGTTTCCTTGCGGTCAGTTTCCTTGCGGTCGGGTGCCTTGCGGTCGGTGCCTTGCGGTCGGTGCCTTGCGTTCGGGTGCCTTGCGGTCGGGTGCCTTGCGGTCGGGTGCCTTGCGGTCGGGAGCCTTGCGGTCGGGAGCCTTGCGGTCGGGAGCCTTGCGGTCGGTGCCTTGCGGTCGGGTGCCTTGCGGTCGGTGCCTTGCGGTCGGGGCCTTGCGGTCGGGGCCTTGCGGTCAGTTTCCTTGCGGTCAGTTTCCTTGCGGTCGGGTGCCTTGCGGTCGGTGCCTTGCGGTCGGTGCCTTGCGGTCGGTGCCTTGCGGTCGGGTGCCTTGCGGTCGGGTGCCTTGCGGTCGGGTGCCTTGCGGTCGGTGCCTTGCGGTCGGTGCCTTGTGGTCGGTGCCTTGCGGTCGGGTGCCTTGCGGTCGGTGCCTTGCGGTCGGTGCCTTGCGGTCGGGGCCTTGCGGTCGGGGCCTTGCGGTCAGTTTCCTTGCGGTCAGTTTCCTTGCGGTCGGGTGCCTTGCGGTCGGTGCCTTGCGGTCGGTGCCTTGCGGTCGGTGCCTTGCGGTCGGGTGCCTTGCGGTCGGGTGCCTTGCGGTCGGTGCCTTGCGGTCGGTGCCTTGCGGTCGGTGCCTTGCGGTCGGTGCCTTGCGGTCGGGTGCCTTGCGGTCGGGAGCCTTGCGGTCGGGAGCCTTGCTGTCGGGAGCCTTGCGGTCGTGGTACCAAGCGGTGATGCAGCCAGTCAAGATGCTCTCAATGGTGCTGCTGTAGAACGTTTTGAGGATCTGAGCCCCCAGCCTCCTGAGGGGGACGGGGCGCTGTCGTGCTCTATTCACAACAGTATGGGTGTGTACGGACCGTGTTCATTCCTTAGTGATGTGGACACAGAGGAACATGAAGCTCTCAATGTGGCAGACGTGTTGTTGCCTACTCTCACCACCTGGGGGCGGCACGTCAGGAAGTCCAGGATCCAGTTGCAGAGGGAGGTGTTTAGTCCCAGGGTCCTTAGCTTCGTGATGAGCTTCGAGGGCAATATGGTGTTGAACGCTGAGCTGTAGTCAATGAATAGCATTCTCACATAGGTGTTCCTTTTGTCCCGGTGGGGAAAGGGCAGTGTGGAGTGCAATAGAGATTGTGTCATTTGTGGATCTGTCGGGTCAGTATGTGAATTGGAGTGGGTCTAGGGTTTCTGGGATGCTGGTGTTGATGTGAGCCATTACCAGCTTTTCAAAGCATGTCATGGCTACAGACGTGAGTGCTACGGGGTGATAGTCATTTAGACAGACTACCTTGTCGTTCCTGGGCACAGGGACTACGGCTGGTATTACAGACCACGTAGTGGTGATGAAGTGTTGTCCTGATACATTACCTCAGGGTGACACAGAGCAGAAATATATTGAACTGAGCTTAGATTTTCATCAATCTAATTAAAACAATTTCTTTTACACCTTACCTACACCGATCTAAAAGATGCCTTCTTGTCACACCAAACACAGGAGTTGGCAAGACAACACAAACAGATCTGGAACCAGGCTACCTACAAAACCCAGCTGATTTACATTCAGTCAGACTAGATCACCTGACCACTGGCATAGCACACACACCCCCCGCCCTCCAGACAGGAAATGAACATGTAATAAGCAATAACATATTATTATTTATTTAGAATGACAGGAAGCTCTAAAACAGGAACTATGTTCTCTCAACCGTAATGGGAAAAGGTGGAACAAATTAGATTCGATATACAACTGCAGTTTGCTGTGTGTGTGTTTCTCTGTCCCCTTCTCTGTCAGAAGACAAGGCAGCAGTGTCTCGTCTCCTCCCTGAGCTGACAGGTGCTCTGTGTATGTTGGAGCCTGACTCAGGGCCAGGAAGAGCTGCCAACTGCAACCGCACCCAAAAGACATATGACAGAGAGAGAGAGAGAGAGAGAGCGAGAGAGAGAGAGAGAGAGAGAGAGAGAGAGAGAGAGAGAGAGAGAGTGAGAGAGAGAGAGAGAGAGAGAGAGAGAGAGAGAGAGAGTGAGAGTGAGAGTGAGAGTGAGAGTGAGAGTGAGAGTGAGAGTGAGAGTGAGAGAGAGAGTGAGAGTGAGAGTGTGAGAGAGAGAGAGAGAGAGAGAGAGAGACAGAGAGAGAGAGAGAGAGACAGAGAGAGAGAGAGAGAGAGAGAGAGAGAGAGAGAGAGAGAGAGGCTGATAAATGAGGTTCTGAACCCTCACTGGGTAAACAGCGGGTTCTGGTGTTACTTCCTTAATAACAGCTGTCATGTTCATCCAAAGTGACCGATCCAAGGTGTTTTAAGAGCTGTTTGTCCACCTGAATGTGTTTTGGGTGGCACTGGCCACAGTAACTTTCCCTCAGCAGCCTGGAAAGACATAACAACATTTGACAAATAAGCGAGGGCTTAGAGAGAGTTTAGTTTAGAGCGACTGTACAGTCCCCTTTGAGAACTCAATAACCCCCCCCCTTGTCCCTTTCACTTTGTCAACTGTAATAACCACAGAGGAAATCCAAGATGTCAGAAGGAAGGGAAAATGATACGCCAATGGTCTTGAGTCACGGACCCGGTTCAACTTCCTCACCAGAGAGGAGACTATTTATACAACTCAGGAGGTTTAGTAATGTTACCTGGATCTCCTTGGCATCACTCACAGGCTAGGAGACAGGCTAGGAGACAGGCTAGGAGACAGGCTAGGAGACTATTTATACAACTCAGGAGGTTTAGTAATGTTACCTGGATCTCCTTGGCATCACTCACAGGCTAGGAGACAGGCTAGGAGACAGGCTAGGAGACAGGCTAGGAAACTATTTATACAACTCAGGAGGTTTAGTAATGTTACCTGGATCTCCTTGGCATCACTCACAGGCTAGGAGACAGGCTAAGAGACAGATTAGGAGACAGGCTAGGAGACAGCCCAAGGAGACTTCTCCTAATGTTGCTGATCTAGCTACTGAAAGGCCAGGAGCTTTGATCTGGCCTTAGATTTAGAGCTGTTACCCCTCTGCACCACTAAGCATCCTGAGCCCCGAAAGAGATTCTTTGGTGTGTACATGGTACCCGAGTTTCACAGGGACTGACCTGCAGGTCAGAAATGTAAGACTACCTGGTCAAACTGGTCTAAACTGGTCTAACCTAGTTTAACCTGGTCTAAACTTGTCTAACCTAGTTTAACCTGGTCTAAACTGGTCTAACCCAGTTTAACCTGGTCTAAACTTGTCTAAACTGGTTTAACCTGGTCTAAACTAATCTAAACTTGTCTAACCTGGTTTAACCTGGTTTGACCTGGTCTAAACTGGTCTAAACAGGTCAAAACTGGTTTAACCTGGTCTAAACTTGTCTAAACTGGTTTAACCTGGTCTAAACTTGTCTAAACTTGTCTAACCTGGTCTAAACCTGGTCTAAACTGGTCTAAAATGGTCTAAACCTGGTCAAACTCGTTTAACATGGTCTAACCTGGTTTAACCTGGTTTAACCTGGTCTAACCTGGTCTAAACTGCTCTAACCTGGTCTAAACTGGTCTAAACTGCTATAACCTGGTCTAACCTAGTTTACCCTGGTCTAAACTGGTCTAACCCAGTCTAAACTGGTCTAAACTGGTCTAACCTGGTCTAAACTGGTTTAACCTGGTCTAACCTGGTTTAACCTGGTCTAAACTGGTCTAAACTGGTCTAACTGGTCTAAACTGGTCTAAACTGGTCTAACCTGGTCTAAACTGGTTTAACCTGGTCTAACCTGGTTTAACCTGGTCTAAACTGGTCTAAACTGGTCTAACCTGGTTTAACCTGGTCTAAACTAGTCTAAACTGGTCTAACCTGGTCTAAACTGGTCTAACCTGGTCTAACCTGGTTTAACCTGGTCTAACCTGGTCTAAACTGGTCTAAACTGGTTTAACCTGGTTTAACCTGGTCTAAACTAGTCTAAACTGGTCTAACCTGGTTTAACCTGTTCTAACCTGCTCTAACCTGGTCTAAACTGGTTTAACCTGGTTTAACCTGGTTTAACCTGGTCTAACCTGGTCTAACCTGGTCTAAACTGGTCTGAACTGGTCTAACCTGGTCTCAGGCGTTAATCAAGACATTAAAACTGAAGACCAGGAAGGACGTATGAGGAAGAAGGATGAGAATTCTGTTGATAACCTGAGGAGAGTGTTTCATAGATCTTTCCGTAAACCGCGGGAGCTTCTGTTACTCTTTAACCGCTTTTCATAACCCGCCGCTTACCAGGAAGAACTCTGACGACAGGGCTGCTAAAATAAGGACCGGAATCAGAATCCTGGATATGTGACACACTGTCATGCACACCTAGGACTCTTAGGGTCCTCTTACGTAACTAACGCAGAGTGAATCAGGAAGGAGGATTGGTGAGGACTGTGCACACATAGACAACAGCCACCCTCGAAGCATCGTTACCCATCGCTCCACAAAAGGCCGGTCCTTGCAGAGCAAGGGGAACAACTACTTCAAGGTCTCGGAGCGAGTGACGTCACCGATTGAAACGCTATTAGCGCGCACCACCGCTACCTAGCTAGCCATTTCACACCGGCTACATATAGCCTCATTATTTTGCTGTGTTACTTTTTATTTCCTTTTTTTTCTTTAATTTAGTAAATGTTTTCTTAACTCTATTTCTTGACCTGCATTGTCGGTTAAGGCCTTGTCAGGAAGCATTTCACTGTGAGGTCTATAACTGTTGGTTAAGGGCTGGTCAGTAAGCATTTCACTGTGAGGTAATACATGTTGGTAACACCTGTTGGTAATACCTGTTGGTAATACCTGTTGGTAACACCTGTTGGTTATACCTGTTGGTAACACCTGTTGGTAATACCTGTTGGTAACACCTGTTGGTAATACCTGTTGGTAACACCTGTTGGTAATACCTGTTGGTAATACCTGTTGGTAATACCTGTTGGTAACACCTGTTGGTAATACCTGTTGGTAACACCTGTTGGTAACACCTGTTGGTAACACCTGTTGGTAACACCTGTTGGTAACACCTGTTGGTAATACCTGTTGGTAACACCTGTTGGTAACACCTGTTGGTAACACCTGTTGGTAACACCTGTTGGTAATACCTGTTGGTAACACCTGTTGGTAACACCTGTTGGTAAAACATGTTGGTAATACCTGTTGGTAACACCTGTTGGTAATACCTGTTGGTAATACCTGTTGGTAACACCTGTTGGTAATACCTGTTGGTAATACCTGTTGGTAATACCTGTTGGTAACACCTGTTGGTAATACCTGTTGGTAACACCTGTTGGTAATACCTGTTGGTAATACCTGTTGGTAATACCTGTTGGTAACACCTGTTGGTAATACCTGTTGGTAACACCTGTTGGTAATACCTGTTGGTAACACCTGTTGGTAATACCTGTTGGTAACACCTGTTGGTAACACCTGTTGGTAATACCTGTTGGTAATACCTGTTGGTAATACCTGTTGGTAACACCTGTTGTATTCGGAGAACGTGACAAATACAATTTCATTTGATTTGACTGTTGCCACAGTACTGTGTCATGCTAGTCACTAGCGCCGCTGCAATGAGCCTCTCTGTTCAAAGCTTTGTCGGAGGCCTCGATAAAGAGGTTTCTAACCTCAAGTGTCTTTTCCTGGTAAAATAAAGGTGATATAACAATGTGTACTATCTAGGCTGCCTCCCCAATGACAAGGTGTTTGACAGAGTCCAGGATGGTGAGATGGTCTATCTAGGCTGCCTCCCCAATGACAAGGTGTTTGACAGAGTCCAGAATGGTGAGATGGTCTATCTAGGCTGCCTCCCCAATGACAAGGTGTTTGACAGAGTCCAGAACGGTGAGATGGTCTATCAAGGCTGCCTCCCCAATGACAAGGTGTTTGACAGTCCAGAATGGTGAGATGGTCTATCAAGGCTGCCTCCCCAATGACAAGGTGTTTGACAGGGTCCAGAATGGTGAGATGGTCTATCTAGCTGATTGACAGGGTCCAGAATGGTGAGATGGTCTATCTAGCTGTTTGACAGAGTCCAGAATGGTGAGATAGTCTATCTAGGTTGACAAGCTGTTTGACAGAGTCCAGAATGGTGAGATGGTCTATCTAGGGTGACAAGGTGTTTGACAGAGTCCAGAATGGTGAGATGGTCTATCTAGGGTGACAAGCTGTTTGACAGAGTCCAGAATGGTGAGATGGTCTATTTAGGGTGACAAGGTGTTTGACAGAGTCCAGAATGGTGAGATCAAAGGTTAATTAGTCCTCATACTAGGGAGCTGCAGCCTAAAGCTCCTCAGTCACATCCCCAAATAGTAGATATCTCTGTCGAAGCCCCGTCTCTGTCGAAGCCCCGTCTCTGTCGAAGCCCCGTCTCTGTCGAAGCCCCGTCTCTGTCGACGCCCCGTCTCTGTCGACGCCCCGTCTCTGTCGAAGCCCCGTCTCTGTCGAAGCCCCGTCTCTGTCGAAGCCCCGTCTCTGTCGAAGCCCCTTCCCTGTCGAAGCCCCGTCTCTGTCGAAGCCCCGTCTCTGTCGAAGCCCCCGTCTCTGTCGAAGCCCCGTCTCTGTCGAAGCCCCGTCCCTGTCGAAGTCCCGTCTCTGTCGAAGCCCCGTCTCTGTCGAAGCCCCCGTCTCTGTCGAAGCCCCGTCTCTGTCGAAGCCCCCGTCCCTGTCGAAGCCCCCGTCCCTGTCGAAGCCCCCGTCTCTGTCGAAGCCCCCGTCTCTGTCGAAGCCCCGTCTCTGTCGAAGCCCCCGTCCCTGTCGAAGCCCCGTCTCTGTCGAAGCCCCGTCTCTGTCGAAGCCCCCGTCTCTGTCGAAGCCCCGTCTCTGTCGAAGCCCCGTCTCTGTCGAAGCCCCGTCTCTGTCGAAGCCCCGTCTCTGTCGAAGCCCCGTCCCTATCGAAGCCCCGTCTCTGTCGAAGCCCCGTCCCTGTCGAAGCCCCGTCTCTGTCGAAGCGCCGTCCCTGTCGAAGTCCCGTCTCTGTCGAAGCCCCGTCCCTGTCGAAGCCCCGTCTCTGTCGAAGCCCCCGTCTCTGTCGAAGCCCCGTCTCTGTCGAAGCCCCGTCTCTGTCGAAGCCCCCGTCTCTGTCGAAGCCCCCGTCCCTGTCGAAGCCCCGTCCCTGTCGAAGCCCCCGTCCCTGACGAAGCCCAATCTCTGTCGAAGCCCCGTCTCTGTCGAAGCCCCCGTCTCTGTCGAAGCCCCGTCCCTGTCGAAGCCCCCGTCCCTGTCGAAGCCCCGTCTGTGTCGAAGCCCCGTCTCTGTCAATTTCATTGGAAATTTGGACAAGGGTCTCTGTTGAATTGGATCCAATCTGGGTCAGTCTGTATTGTTCTTAAACTCTTTCATCTAGCCTTGATAACACAGCTACACACACACACACACACACACACACACACACACACACACACACACACACACACACACACACACACACACACACACACACACACACACACACACACACACACTAGCCTCGAGACAACAAAGCTACAAACACGTCTACCGATCTGGACTGGAGGGTTTATCAGCACATCAGAGACTGCTGCGTCAATTCATCCTCTCACTGATTAACATATCAAACAACATTCATTACACAACCACTTGGATTCATTGTGTTAAATGGTATACTACTAAGGCTCTATGGCTACGTCCCCAATGGCTCACTATTCCCTATATAGTGATACTATTGACCAGAGCCGTACTCCCTAAATAGTGCACTACTTTAGACCAGAGCTCTATTCCCTATATAGTACACTACTATAGACCAGAGCCCTATTCCCTATATAGTACACTACTATTGACCAGAGCCCTATTCCCTATATAGTACACTACTATAGACCAGAGCCCTATTCCCTATATAGTTATACTATAGACCAGAGCCCTATTCCCTATATAGTGCACTACTATAGACCAGAGCCCTATTCCCTATATAGTGAAGTACTATAGACCAGAGCTCTATTCCCTATACAGTGATACTATTGTCAACAGTAGAGCCCTATGGGCCCTGGTCAACAGTAGAGCCCTGTGGGCCCTGGTCAACAGTAGAGCCCTGTGGGCCCTGGTCAACAGTAGAGCTCTATGGGTCCTGGTCAACAGTAGAGCCCTATATGGGTCCTGGTCAACAGTAGAGCCCTATGGGTCCTGGTCAACAGTAGAGCTCTGTGGGTCCTGGTCAACAGTAGAGCCCTATATGGGTCCTGGTCAACAGTAGAGCTCTATATGTCCTGGTCAACAGTAGAGCCCTATGGGTCCTGGTCAACAGTAGAGCTCTATGGGTCCTGGTCAACAGTAGAGCCCGATGGGTCCTGGTCAACAGTAGAGCCCTGTGGGTCCTGGTCAACAGTAGAGCCCTGTGGGTCCTGGTCAACAGTAGAGCCCTATAATGGGTCCTGGTCAACAGTAGAGCCCTATAGGTTCTGGTCAACAGTAGAGCCCTATAGGACCTGGTCAACAGTAGAGCCCTATAGGACCTGGTCAACAGTAGAGCCCTATAGGTCCTGGTCAACAGTAGAGCCCTATAGGTCCTGGTCAACAGTAGAGCCCTATAGGTCTTGGTCAACAGTAGAGCTCTATGGGTCCTGGTCAACAGTAGAGCCCTGTGGGTCCTGGTCAACAGTAGAGCCCTATAGGTCCTGGTCAACAGTAGAGCCCTATATGTCCTGGTCAACAGTAGAGCTCTATGGGTCCTGGTCAACAGTAGAGCCTGATGGGTCCTGGTCAACAGTAGAGCCCTGTGGGTCCTGGTCAACAGTAGAGCCCCGTGGGTCCTGGTCAACAGTAGAGCCCTATGGGTCCTGGTCAACAGTAGAGCTCCATAGGTCCTGGTCAACAGTAGAGCCCTGTGGGTCCTGGTCAACAGTAGAGCCCTGTGGGTCCTGGTCAACACTAGAGCCCTATAGGGTCCTGGTCAACAGTAGAGCCCTATAGGTTCTGGTCAACAGTAGAGGCCTATAGGTCCTGGTCAACAGTAGAGCCCTATAGGTCCTGGTCAACAGTAGAGCCCTATAGGTCCTGGTCAACAGTAGAGCCCTATAGGTCTTGGTCAACAGTAGAGCTCTATGGGTCCTGGTCAACAGTAGAGCCCTGTGGGTCCTGGTCAACAGTAGAGCTCTGTGGGTCCTGGTCAACAGTAGAGCCCTATAGGTCCTGGTCAACAGTAGAGCCCTATAGGTCTTGGTCAACAGTAGAGCTCTATGGGTCCTGGTCAACAGTAGAGCCCTGTGGGTCCTGGTCAACAGTAGAGCTCTGTGGGTCCTGGTCAACAGTAGAGCCCTATGGGTCCTGGTCAACAGTAGAGCTCTATAGGTCATGGTCAACAGTAGAGCTCTATGGGTCCCGGTCAACAGTAGAGCCCTGTTGGTCCCGGTCAACAGTAGAACCCTATAATGGGTCCCGGTCAACAGTAGAGCCCTATAATGGGTCCTGGTCAACAGTAGAGCCCTATAATGGGTCCCGGTCAACAGTAGAGCCCTATGGGTCCTGGTCAACAGTAGAGCTCTATATGTCCTGGTCAACAGTAGAGCCCTATGGGTCCTGGTCAACAGTAGAGCCCTAATGGGTCCTGGTCAACAGTAGAGCTCTATAATGGGTCCTGGTCAACAGTAGAGCTCTATATGTCCTGGTCAATAGTAGAGCCCTATAATGGGTCCTGGTCAACAGTAGAGCCCTATGGGCCCTGGTCAACAGTAGAGCCCTATGGGTCCTGGTCAACAGTAGAGCTCTATGGGTCCTGGTCAACAGTAGAGCTCTATAGGTCCTGGTCAACAGTAGAGCCCTATGGGTCCTGGTCAACAGTAGAGGCCTCGGGCCCTGGTCAACAGTAGAGCTCTATAGGTCCTGGTCAACAGTAGAGCTCTATGGGTCCTGGTCAACAGTAGAGCCCTATGGGTCCTGGTCAACAGTAGAGGCCTCGGGCCCTGGTCAACAGTAGAGCTCTATAGGTCCTGGTCAACAGTAGAGCCCTATAGGTCCTGGTCAACAGTAGAGCTCTATAGGTCCTGGTCAACAGTAGAGCCCTATGGGTCCTGGTCAACAGTAGAGCCCTATAATAGGTCCTGGTCAACAGTAGAGCTCTATGGGTCCTGGTCAACAGTAGAGCCCTATAATGGGTCCTGGTCAACAGTAGAGCCCTATAATGGGTCCTGGTCAACAGTAGAGCTCTATAGGTCCTGGTCAACAGTAGAGCTCTATGGAACCTGGTCAACAGTAGAGCTCTATAGGTCCTGGTCAGGTGTCCCAACAGGGCTGTGAGTGTCCTAATGTCGAAAACACTCCAACAGGAAGCCAAGTCAAAACAGACAGAACTGATATCATCAGAGTTCGTCAGGCCGTTCTGACGCTGACCTTTGAGGCTCCCTGGAGGAGACAAGGTTAAATGAGTTTCCTAGTACCCTTCACATTGTAATCTCCCTAATGTAATACAATAATGTTATCACTAGAAGTGGGTAGTTGAGTTTTTATGGGACTGATGTACTGCTCTGTGTTTGCTTGAGGAATGTCTTTATGACCTGAGACCATTTTACAGCTGACAGCTTTTAACCACTTATTAACGAACAGTCATCTAGCTAACAGCCATATGACTGTGACTGCCACCGTCGTGTCCATGTGTGTGTGTGTGTGTGCGTGCGTGCGTGCGTGTGTGCGTGCGTGCGTGTGTGTGTGTTTGTGTGTGTGTGTGTGTACAGTGTGAACAACACTGGAGGTATGACCTCACCACCCGGGACAACGCTGGAGATATGACCTCACCACCCGGAACAACGCTGGAGATATGACCTCACCACCCGGAACAACGCTGGAGATATGACCTCACCACCCGGAACAACACTGGAGATATGACCTCGCCACCCGGAACAACACTGGAGATATGACCTCACCACCCGGAACACCGCTGGAGATTTGACCTCACCACCCGGAACAACGCTGGAAGTATGACCTCACCACCCGGAACACCGCTGGAGGTAATGACCTCACCACCCGGAACAACGCTGGAGATATGACCTCACCACCCGGAACAATGCTGGAGATATGACCTCGCCACCCGGAACAACGCTGGAGATATGACCTCACCACCCGGAACAACGCTGGAGATATGACCTCACCAACCGGAACAACACTGGAGATATGACCTCGCCACCCGGAACAACGCTGGAGATATGACCTCACCACCCGGAACAACGCTGGAGATATGACCTCGCCACCCGGAACAACACTGGAGATATGACCCCACCACCCGGAACAACGCTGGAGATATGACCTCACCACCCGGAACAACACTGGAGATATGATCTAACCACCCGGAACAACACTGGAGGTATGACCTCACCACCCGGAACAACGCTGGAGGAATGACCTCACCACCCGGAACAACGCTGCAGATATGACCTCGCCACCCGGAACAACCCTGGAGATATGACCTCACCACCCGGAACAACGCTAGAGATATGACCTCACCACCCGGAACAATGCTGGAGATATGACCTCGCCACCCGGAACAACGCTGGAGATATGACCTCGCCACCCGGAACACCGCTGGAGATATGACCTCGCCACCCAGAACAACGCTGGAGATATGACCTCACCACCCGGAACAACACTGGAGATATGACCTCACCACCCGGAACAACGCTGGAGATATGACCTCACCACCCGGAACAACACTGGAGATATGACCTCACCACCCGGAACAACGCTGGAGATATGACCTCACCACCCGGAACAACGCTGGAGATATGACCTCGCCACCCGGAACAACGCTGGAGATATGACCTCACCACCCGGAACAACCCTGGAGGTATGACCTCGCCACCCGGAACAACGCTGGAGATATGACCCCACCACCCGGAACAACGCTGGAGATATGACCTCACCACCCGGAACAACGCTGGAGATATGACCTCACCACCCGGAACAACGCTGGAGATATGACCTCACCACCCGGAACAACGCTGGAGATATGACCTCACCACC
>NC_074675.1:2987780-3010280 GCF_029448725.1 Salvelinus fontinalis
ACCCTGGGTTAAAGGACTCATTCTATATAGGTCTACAGTTGGACTACATACAGTTCCACAGCAATAAACATGTCATTATATGTCATACCAGCTGACATAAATTGTCATAACCTGTTATAATAGGATCATAACACTGTCATAACAATATAAGCCAAAACAGGTCTATAACTTATCATTATCATTATAAATAGTCCATTAACCCATGTCCTATGTGTCAACAGTGTTAAATATATTTCATTATTTTTATTGAGCAGGAGCACATTTCAGGAGCAGGACAAGACACCCTCTTTTTGACTGATGACTGACTTAAAGGCATGTACGTGATAGACCTATTTGGATTATATGATTATGATGGTCATAATGCTTCATGCCAGTGTCATAAAGTGTATTTTCTTAGTCCAAATAAAAAGACACGGGATGGTCGAGAGAGAGAGAGAGAGAGAGAGAGAGAGAGAGAGAGAGAGAGAGAGAGAGAGAGAGAGAGAGAGAGAGAGAGGGAGAGAGGGAGAGAGGGAGAGAGGGATGAGGGTAAGGCTTCAAATTAGACTGTGTGTTTCTATACTTAGAGGAGTGACCGCATGTTGCACCTGTCACTGGGTTGTCAACACACGACACATGCCTCTACACTAACAGAACACCTAGCTAGCTGCCTCTAAACTAACACAACACCTAGCTAGCTGTCTCTACACTAACACAACACCTAGCTAGCTGCCTCTACACTAACACAACACCTAGCTACATAGCTAGCTGCCTCTACACCAACAGAACACCTAGCTAGCTGCCTCTACACTAACACAACACCTAGCTAGCTGTCTCTACACTAACACAACACCTAGCTACCTAGCTAGCTGCCTCTACACCAACACAACACCTAGCTAGCTGTCTCTACAGTAACACACCACCTAGCTAGCTGCCTCTACACTAACACAACACCTAGCTACCTAGCTAGCTGCCTCTACACTAACACAACACCTAGCTAGCTGTCTCTACAATAACACAACACCTAGCTAGCTGCCTCTACACTAACACAACACCTAGCTACCTAGCTAGCTGCCTCTACACTAACACAACACCTAGCTACCTAGCTAGCTGCCTCTAAACTAACACAACACCTAGCTAGCTGCCTCTAAACTAACACAACACCTAGCTAGCTGCCTCTACACTAACACGCCTAGCTAGCTGTCTCTACACTAACACAAGACCTAGCTAGCTGCCTCTACACTAACACAACACCTAGCTAGCTGCCTCTACACTAACACAACACCTAGCTAGCTGCCTCTACACTAACACGCCTAGCTAGCTGTCTCTACACTAACACAAGACCTAGCTAGCTGCCTCTACACTAACACAACACCTAGCTAGCTGCCTCTACACTAACACAACACCTAGCTACCTAGCTAGCTGCCTCTACACTAACAGAACACCTAGCTAGCTGCCTCTACACTAACACAACACCTAGCTAGCTGCCTCTACACTAACACAACACCTAGCTAGCTGTCTCTACACCAACACAACACCTAGCTAGCTGTCTCTACAATAACACAACACCTAGCTAGCTGCCTCTACAATAACACAACACCTAGCTAGCTGCCTCTACACTAACACGCCTAGCTAGCTGTCTCTACACTAACACAAGACCTAGCTAGCTGTCTTTACACTAACACAACACCTAGCTACCTAGCTAGCTGCCTCCACACTAACACAACACATAGGTAGCTGCCTCTACACTAACACAACACCTAGCTAGCTGTCTCTACAATAACACAACACCTAGCTAGCTGCCTCTACAATAACACAACACCTAGCTACCTAGCTAGCTGCCTCCACACTAACACAACACATAGGTAGCTGCCTCTACACTAACACAACACCTAGCTAGCTGTCTCTACAATAACACAACACCTAGCTAGCTGCCTCTACAATAACACCACACCTAGCTAGCTGTCTACACCAACACAACACCTAGCTAGCTGACTCTACACTAACACATAGCTAGCTGCCTCTACACTAACAAAACACCTAGCTAGCTGCCTCTACACTAACACAACACCTAGCTAGCTGTCTCTACACTAACACACCACCTAGCTAGCTGCCTCTACACTAACACGCCTAGCTAGCTGCCTCTACACTAACACGCCTAGCTAGCTGTCTCTACACTAACACAAGACCTAGCTAGCTGTCTCTACACTAACACAACACCTAGCTAGCTGTCTCTACACTAACACAACACCTAGCTAGCTGCCTCTACACCAACACCACACCTAGCTAGCTGCCTCTACACTAACACAACACCTAGCTACCTAGCTAGCTGCCTCTACACTAACACAACACCTAGCTAGCTGCCTCTACACTAACAGAACACCTAGCTAGCTGCCTCTACACTAACACGCCTAGCTAGCTGTCTCTACACTAACACAAGACCTAGCTAGCTGCCTCTACACTAACACAACACCTAGCTAGCTGCCTCTACACTAACACAACACCTAGCTAGCTGCCTCTACACTAACAGAACACCTAGCTAGCTGCCTCTACACTAACAGAACACCTAGCTAGCTGCCTCTACACTAACACGCCTAGCTAGCTGTCTCTACACTAACACAAGACCTAGCTAGCTGCCTCTACACTAACACAACACCTAGCTACCTAGCTAGCTGCCTCTACACTAACACAACACCTAGCTAGCTGCCTCTACACTAACACAACACCTAGCTAGCTGTCTCTACAATAACACAACACCTAGCTAGCTGCCTCTACAATAACACCACACCTAGCTAGCTGTCTACACCAACACAACACCTAGCTAGCTGACTCTACACTAACACATAGCTAGCTGCCTCTACACTAACAAAACACCTAGCTAGCTGCCTCTACACTAACACAACACCTAGCTAGCTGTCTCTACACTAACACACCACCTAGCTAGCTGCCTCTACACTAACACGCCTAGCTAGCTGCCTCTACACTAACACGCCTAGCTAGCTGTCTCTACACTAACACAAGACCTAGCTAGCTGTCTCTACACTAACACAACACCTAGCTAGCTGTCTCTACACTAACACAACACCTAGCTAGCTGCCTCTACACCAACACCACACCTAGCTAGCTGCCTCTACACTAACACAACACCTAGCTACCTAGCTAGCTGCCTCTACACTAACACAACACCTAGCTAGCTGCCTCTACACTAACAGAACACCTAGCTAGCTGCCTCTACACTAACACGCCTAGCTAGCTGTCTCTACACTAACACAAGACCTAGCTAGCTGCCTCTACACTAACACAACACCTAGCTAGCTGCCTCTACACTAACACAACACCTAGCTAGCTGCCTCTACACTAACAGAACACCTAGCTAGCTGCCTCTACACTAACACAACACCTAGCTACCTAGCTAGCTATCTTTACAATAACACAACACCTAGCTAGCTGCCTCTACACTAACACAACACATAGCTACCTAGCTAGCTGCCTCTACACTAACACAACACATAGCTAGCTGTCTCTACACTAACACAACACCTAGCTAGCTGTCTCTACACTAACACAACACATAGCTACCTAGCTAGCTGCCTCTACACTAACACAACACCTAGCTAGCTGCCTCTACACTAACACAACACCTAGCTAGCTGACTCTACACTAACACAACACCTAGCTAGCTGTCTCTACACTAACACAACACCTAGCTAGCTGTCTCTACACTAACACAACACCTAGCTAGCTGTCTCTAAACTAACACAACACCTAGCTAGCTAGCTGCCTCTACACTAACACAACACCTAGCTACCTAGCTAGCTGTCTTTACACTAACACAACACCTAGCTACCTAGCTAGCTGTCTTTACACTAACACAACACCTAGCTACCTAGCTAGCTATCTTTACACTAACACAACACCTAGCTACCTAGCTAGCTGCCTCTACAATAACACAACACCTAGCTAGCTGCCTCTACACTATCACAACCCCTAGCTAGCTGCCTCTACACTAACACGCCTAGCTAGCTGTCTCTACACTAACACAACACCTAGCTAGCTGCCTCTACAATAACACAACACCTAGCTAGCTGCCTCTACACTAACACAACACCTAGCTAGCTGTCTCTACACTAACACAACACATAGCTACCTGCCTCTACACTAACACAACACCTAGCTAGCTGTCTCTACACTAACACAACACCTAGCTAGCTGCCTCTACACTAACACAACACCTAGCTAGCTGCCTCTACACCAACACAACACCTAGCTAGCTGCCTCTACACTATCACAACCCCTAGCTAGCTGTCTCTACACAACACAACACATAGCTAGCTGACTCTACACCAACACAACACCTAGCTACCTAGCTAGCTGTCTCTACACTAACACAACACCTAGCTAGCTGCCTCTACACCAACACAACACCTAGCTACCTAGCTAGCTGTCTCTACACTAACACAACACCTAGCTACCTAGCTAGCTGCCTCTACACCAACACAACACCTAGCTACCTAGCTAGCTGTCTCTACACTAACACAACACCTAGCTAGCTGCCTCTACACTAACACAACACCTAGCTAGCTGCCTCTACAATAACACAACACCTAGCTAGCTGTCTCTACACTAACACAACACCTAGCTACCTAGCTAGCTGCCTCTACACCAACACAACACCTAGCTACCTAGCTAGCTGTCTCTACACTAACACAACAACTAGCTAGCTGCCTCTACACTAACACAACACCTAGCTAGCTGTCTCTACACTAACACAACACCTAGCTACCTAGCTAGCTGCCTCTACACTAACACAACACCTAGCTAGCTGCCTCTACACCAACACAACACCTAGCTACCTAGCTAGCTGTCTCTACACTAACACAACACCTAGCTACCTAGCTAGCTGCCTCTACACTAACACAACACCTAGCTAGCTGCCTCTACACTAACACAACACCTAGCTAGCTGCCTCTACACTAACACAACACCTAGCTAGCTGCCTCTACACTAGAGCAACACCTAGCTACCTAGCTAGCTGTCTTTACACTAACACGCCTAGCTAGCTGCCTCTACACTAACACAACACCTAGCTAGCTGCCTCTACACAACACATAGCTAGCTGCCTCTACACAACACATAGCTAGCTGACTCTACACTAACACATAGCTAGCTGCCTCTATGAGGGGAAGGCATTCTACTGGTTCATGTCCAGGTCGGTCAGTCAGTTGGTGCTCAGTGTACAGTGTGTGTGTGTGTGCGTGTGTGTGTGTGTGTGTGTGTGTGTGTGTGTGTGTGTGTGTGTGTGTGTGTGTGTGTGTCTGAGATGCTCAGTGTACCCTGTGAGTGTGTGTGTGTGTGTGTGTGTGTGTGTGTGTGTGTGTGTGTGTGTGTGTGTGTGTGTGTGTGTGTGTGTGTGTGTGTGTGTGTGTGTGTGTGTGTGTGTGTGTGTGTGTGTGTGTGTGTGTGTGTGTGTGTGTGTGTGTGTGAGATGCTCAGTGTACCCTGTGAGTGTGTTTGTGTGTGTGTGTGTATGTGTGTGTGTCTGAGATGCTCAGTGTACATAGCATACCGTACCACCACATATATCACACTGACACAAAACCATAGGCCCGTTTTATGGGAAGCAGATATTTACGGTCGCAACTTATGAGCTTGCTTTGTAACGTTAACCCAACGCAAACCAACACCGAAAGCCGGATGAATTTCCATATTCTGTAAATATCTATGACTGCTGCTAACCAATTTACCAGGGCTGGGATTGGTGGAATGTCAGAGGTCAGGTTATACTCTGAACCAATCAGATCAAAGGTCAAAAGGTTCGGACGGAGACGGTTTGCGACCCGGATTTAGTTGGAGACCGGTGGGGGGGGGGAATTCCCCATATGATGTCATAAATGTGGACCTGTCCCGTTTAGAAAATGGTATTGAGTGGGGGTGAGGGGTGGGGGGGAGGAGGGGGGAGGGGGGAGGGGGAGTGAGGGGTGCGGGGGAGGAGGGGTGAGGGGGGGGGGTAAGGGGGGAGGGGGGAGGGGGAGGAGGAGTGAGAAAGGATGAGGTGAGAAGACTCTGCAACATTCTCTTTCTCATTCTGTTCAGTCCGACAACGTCAGCAAATCTCTTGCCGCCATTTTCAATTGTTTAAAGATATTCCTCACCTCTCCGTTACTATAACAGGTGTCTGGTTTGGTGAGGGCTCTCATGCTGTGGAGTATTCAAGATATTCCTCACCCCTCCATCACTATAGCAGGGGTCTGGTATGTGCAGTATGCCATGTGCCACCCAGACAGTATACTGTACCTTAATGCTGTGGTAACTGTCTTACCTTAGATACAGAGATGATTCATCTGCACTGACTGTTGAGGGACAAGCATCGCGTAACAGTAAGACATGCGGTGAGGTGAAATAATCCCCATTAATTAACCCCCCCCCATTACATAACCCCCATTAAATAACCCCCATTAAATAACCCCCATTAAATAACCCCCATTACATAACCCCCATTAAATAACCCCCATTAAATAATCCCCATTAAATAATCCCCATTAAATAACCCCCATTAACGATCCCCATTAAATAACCCCCATTAACGATCCCCATTAAATAACCCCCATTACATAACCCCCATTAAATAACCCCCATTAAATAACCCCCATTAAATAACCCCCATTAAATAACCCCCATTAAATAACCCCCATTAAATAACCCCCATTAATTAAACCCATTAAATAACCCCCATTAATTAACCCCCCCCATTACATAACCCCCATTAATTAAACCCCCCCCCATTAAATAACCCCCATTAATTAAACCCCCCCCATTAAATAACCCCCATTACATAATCCCCCATTAAATAACCCCCATTAAATAACCCCCATTACATAACCCCCATTAAATAACCCCCATTAAATAACCCCCATTAAATAACCCCCATTACATAACCCCCATTAAATAACCCCCATTACATAACCCCCATTAAATAACCCCCATTACATAACCCCCATTAAATAACCCCCATTACATAACCCCCATTACATAACCCCCATTAAATAACCCCCATTACATAACCCCCATTAAATAACCCCCATTAAATAACCCCCATTAAATAGACCCATTAAATAACCCCCATTAAATAACCCCCATTAAATAACCCCCATTAAATAAACCCATTAAATAACCCCCATTAAATAAACCCATTAAATAACCCCCATTAAATAACCCCCATTAAATAACCCCCATTAAATAACCCCCATTAAATAAACCCCATTAAATAACCCCCATTACATGAATAACATTTGGAGATTTTCATGGCTAAGTAGATCAAAGAAGATCTAACAAGATGACAAGATCAAATCAAAGTGTATTTGTCAGGTGAACAGGATACAGCAGGTGTAAACAGCACAGTAAATGCTGACTTGAAAGCTATTCCTCAACAATATTCAATATCAAAAAATGAAATCAAATTTAACAGTTTCATATCCAGAATATATACTGTGTGTATATATATATATGAAGACGTTATACTGTGAAGTTATCCCTGACCCTACACTGTCAAATCACCCTCATCTAACTGAAGCTGTGGTCCAACAAGACCTGCTCAACACTACCAGAGGTATTCTGGAACAACAGGACCTGCTCAACACTACCAGAGGTATTCTGGAACAACAGGACCTGCTCAACGCTACCAGAGTTATTCTGGAACAACAGGACCTGCTCAACGCTACCAGAGGTATTCTGGAACAACAGGACCTGCTCAACACTACCAGAGGTATTCTGGAACAACAGGACCTGCTCAACGCTACCAGAGTTATTCTGGAACAACAGGACCTGCTCAACGCTACCAGAGGTATTCTGGAACAACAGGACCTGCTCAACACTACCAGAGGTATTCTGGAACAACAGGACCTGCTCAACACTACCAGAGGTATTCTGGAACAACAGGACCTGCTCAACACTACCAGAGGTATTCTGGAACAACAGGACCTGCTCAACACTACCAGAGGTATTCTGGAACAACAGGACCTGCTCAACACTACCAGAGGTATTCTGGAACAACAGGACCTGCTCAACACTACCAGAGTTATTCTGGAACAACAGGACCTGCTCAACGCTACCAGAGGTATTCTGGAACAACAGGACCTGCTCAACGCTACCAGAGGTATTCTGGAACAACAGGACCTGCTCAACACTACCAGAGGTATTCTGGAACAACAGGACCTGCTCAACGCTACCAGAGGTATTCTGGAACAACAGGACCTGCTCAACACTACCAGAGGTATTCTGGAACAACAGGACCTGCTCAACGCTACCAGAGGTATTCTGGAACAACAGGACCTGCTCAACGCTACCAGAGGTATTCTGGAACAACAGACCATCTCTCTCTGGTCCAACACGACCTGCTCAACACTACCAGAGGTATTCTGGAACAACACGACCTGCTCAACACTACCAGAGTTATTCTGGAACAACAGGACCTGCTCAACACTACCAGAGGTATTCTGGAACAACAGGACCTGCTCAACACTACCAGAGGTATTCTGGAACAACAGGACCTGCTCAACACTACCAGAGGTATTCTGGAACAACAGGACCTGCTCAACACTACCAGAGGTATTCTGGAACAACATGACCTGCTCTACACTACCAGAGGTATTCTGGAACAACAGGACCTGCTCAACACTACCAGAGGTATTCTGGAACAACAGACCATCTCTTTCTGGTCCAACACGACCTGCTCAACACTACCAGAGGTATTCTGGAACAACACGACCTGCTCAACACTACCAGAGTTATTCTGGAACAACAGGACCTGCTCAACACTACCAGAGGTATTCTGGAACAACAGGACCTGCTCAACACTACCAGAGGTATTCTGGAACAACAGGACCTGCTCAACACTACCAGAGGTATTCTGGAACAACAGGACCTGCTCAACACTACCAGAGGTATTCTGGAACAACATGACCTGCTCTACACTACCAGAGGTATTCTGGAACAACAGGACCTGCTCAACACTACCAGAGGTATTCTGGAACAACAGGACCTGCTCAACACTACCAGAGGTATTCTGGAACAACACGACCTGCTCAACACTACCAGAGGTATTCTGGAACAACATGAGGAGGGACGGCGTAATGAGGGAGAGAGGGAGGGAGGGAGTGACGATGAGGGAGGGAGAGGAAGGGAGAGGGGGAGGGAGAGAGTAAGGATGGAGGGAGGGAGGGAGGGAGGGAGAGGGGGGAAGAGGGAGGGGGGGAGAGAGAGAGTAAGAATGGAGGGAGAGAGTAAGGATTTAGAGAGGGAGGGAGAGGGGGAGAGAGGGAGGGAGGCGTAGGGGGATAGAGTAAGGATGGAGGGAGGGAGGGTTTTTGTAGGCTACCTGAGATTCTCGTATGTCAACATTTTCTCTTCCGGGACTGACACAGTCCACATACCCATCAGCCACCTCTCTGGTCTCTGTGGATGGTATAGCCCAGGACTGACACAGTCCACATACCCATCAGCCACCTCTCTGGTCTCTGTGGATGGTATAGCCCAGGACTGACACAGTCCACATACCCATCAGCCACCTCTCTGGTCTCTGTGGATGGTACAGCCCAGGACTGACACAGTCCACATACCCATCAGCCACCTCTCTGGTCTCTGTGGATGGTATAGCCCGGGACTGACACAGTCCACATACCCATCAGCCACCTCTCTGGTCTCTGTGGATGGTACAGCCCAGGACTGACACAGTCCACATACCCATCAGCCACCTCTCTGGTCTCTGTGGATGGTATAGCCCGGGACTGACACAGTCCACATACCCATCAGCCACCTCTCTGGTCTCTGTGGATGGTATAGCCCGGGACTGACACAGTCCACATACCCATCAGCCACCTCTCTGGTCTCTGTGGATGGTATAGCCTGCATGGCCGGCGGCTGGCATAGCTCTCTGATGAGGGAATGGTGTGACCATAGGTGTTACAGTAAGGCCTTGTTACCGCCTGGGAGCTGCTGGACATTGTTCTCTCTGGTGTGTGTGTGTGTGTGTGTGTGTGTGTGTGTGTGTGTGTGTGTGTGTGTGTGTGTGTGTGTGTGTGTGTGTGTGTGTGTGTGTGTGTGTGTGTGTGTGTGTGTGTGTGTGTGTGTGTGTGTGTGTGTGTGTGTGTGTGTATGCATGGTCAGTTCAGAATAAAAACCTGGATAAATAGTGTTTATCCCAATGCCCTCCATGAGGAACAGAAACTCTTAGCACCAGGGATCCAAACTCTGACTGGGACTGTGAGCCAGAGTGTGAATTATCTGGAGGCGAGACCTAATAGTAAAGACGTAATTTAACTGTAAAAAAATGGACTCCATTTTGTTTCGTGACATGAAACACAACCAGTCATTCCGTTTTCATCTGATCACTTGAGAAAGTAGGCTACCTGCATATATAGTACAGTCACAGTTATATATATATAGTACAGTCACAGTTATAAAAGAGAAAGTAGGCTACCTGCATATATAGTACAGTCACAGTTATATATATATAGTACAGTCACAGTTATAAAAGAGAAAGTAGGCTACCTGCATATATAGTACAGTCACAGTTATATATATATAGTACAGTCACAGTTATAAAAGAGAAAGTAGGCTACCTGCATATATAGTACAGTCACAGTTATATATATATAGTACAGTCACAGTTATAAAAGAGAAAGTAGGCTACCTGCATATATAGTACAGTCACAGTTATATATATATAGTACAGTCACAGTTATAAAAGAGAAAGTAGGCTACCTGCATATATAGTACAGTCACAGTTTTTGTTTTAAAAAAAATCTTATTTTTTTGTAAAGTCAGACATGTTTGACATGAGAGAAGCTTCCGTTAAAAGAAACCGTCAGAGTTCTATTAGACTCAGTATCTCTGAATCCGTGATATGGCGGAGGTTCAAAATCCGTAACTGATTTTTCTCAGCAACAGGTTATGGTCAATAAGGTCCATAAGGTCAATAAGGCTGCACTGAAATCTAACAGTACAGCTGCCACAATCTTCTCATTATCAATTTCTTTCAACCGATCATCAGTCATTTGTATCTGTGCAGTACGTGTGCAGCCCTTCTCTATAAGAAAATCTGTTGTTCATTTGTTTACTTAGAAATAGCATTGTATTTGGTCAAACGCCATTTTTTCCCCCAACAGTTTGCTAAGGGCTGGCAGCAAGCTGATAGGTCTGCTGTTAGAACCAGTAAAGGCCGCTTTACCACTCTGGGTAGCGGAATGACTTTGTCTTCCCTCCAGACCTAAGGACAAAGACTTCCCTTCAGGCCTGAGGACAAAGACTTCCCTCCAGGCCTGAGGACAAAGACTTTCCTCCAGACCTAAGGACAAAGACTTCCCTCCAGGCCTGAGGACAAAGACTTTCCTCCAGGCTTGAGGACAAAGACTTCCCTCCAGGCCTAAAGACGAAGACTTCCCTCCAGGCCTAAAGACAAAGACTTTCCTCCAGGCTTGTGGACAAAGACTTCCCTCCAGGCCTGAGGACAAAGACTTCCCTCCAGGCCTGAGGACAAAGACTTCCCTCCAGGCCTGAGGACAAAGACTTCCCTCCAGGCCTGTGGACAAAGACTTCCCTCCAGGCCTGAGGACAAAGACTTCCCTCCAGGCCTGAGGACAAAGACTTCCCTCCAGGCCTGAGGACAAAGACTTCCCTCCAGGCCTGAGGACAAAGACTTCCCTCCAGGCCTGAGGACAAAGACTTCCCTCCAGGCCTGAGGACAAAGACTTCCCTCCAGGCCTGAGGACAAAGACTTCCCTCCAGGCCTGTGGACAAAGACTTCCCTCCAGGCCTGAGGACAAAGACTTCCCTCCAGGCCTGTGGACAAAGACTTTCCTCTAGGCTCAGATTAAAAATATGACTGATAGGAGTGGCTATAGAGTCAGCTACCATCCTCAGTAGCTTTCCATCTAAGTTGTCAATGTCAGGTTTGTCATTATTGATCGATAACAAAACAATAAATCCACCCGTCCCACACTAACTATACAACATTCAAACTTGCTTTTCTTTCATAATAATTGTTTTTTAATGCATGAGTACGATGGCTCGCTGTTCAATGTTGGCATTTCCTGCCAAAGTTTGCCCACTTTGCCAATGAAGTAATCATTAAAATAATCAAATTGGTTTTGTGATGAATTTAGCCATCTGATTGGATGAAAGATGGGGTAAGCCATCTGATTGGATGAAAGATGGGGTAAGCCATCTGATTGGATGAAAGATGGGGTAAGCCATCTGATTGGATGAAAGATGGGGTAAGCCATCTGATTGGATGAAAGATGGGGTAAGCCATCTGATTGGATGAAAGATGGGGTAAGCCATCTGATTGGATGACAGATGGAGTAAGCCATCTGATTGGATGACAGATGGAGTTGAATTTGGTCATTCTGCTCATCATTTCATTTAAAGTAGTTCTAAGTGTTTTCCCATCATTCTTTATGTCATTGATCTTGGCTTCATAATACAGTTTCTTCTTCTTTGTGTTGAGTTTAGTCACATCATTTCTCAATGTGCAGGAAGTCAGCCAGTCAGATGTGCAGCCAGACTTATTAGCCACTTCCTTTAGCCCCATCTCTTTCAACCATACAGTTTTCAGTTCCTCATCAATCCATGGAGCCGTAACAGTTCTAACAGACCGTTTCTTAACAGTTCTAACAGACCGTTTCTTAACAGTTCTAACAGACCGTTTCTTAACAGTTCTAACAGACCGTTTCTTAACAGTTCTAACAGACCGTTTCTTAACAGTTCCAACAGACCGTTTCTTAACAGTTCCAACAGACCGTTTCTTAACAGTTCTAACAGACCGTTTCTTAACAGTTCTAACAGACCGTTTCTTAACAGTTCTAACAGACCGTTTCTTAACAGTTCTAACAGACCGTTTCTTAACAGTTCTAACAGACCGTTTCTTAACAGTTCTAACATACCGTTTCTTAACAGTTCTAACATACCGTTTCTTAACAGTTCTAACAGACCGTTTCTTAACAGTTCTAACAGACCGTTTCTTAACAGTTCTAACAGACCGTTTCTTAACAGTTCTAACAGACCGTTTCTTAACAGTTCTAACAGACCGTTTCTTAACAGTTCCAACAGACCGTTTCTTAACAGTTCTAACAGACCGTTTCTTAACAGTTCTAACAGACCGTTTCTTAACAGTTCTAACATACCGTTTCTTAACAGTTCTAACAGACCGTTTCTTAACAGTTCTAACAGACCGTTTCTTAACAGTTCTAACATACCGTTTCTTAACAGTTCTAACAGACCGTTTCTTAACAGTTCTAACAGACCGTTTCTTAACAGTTCTAACAGACCGTTTCTTAACAGTTCTAACAGACCGTTTCTTAACAGTTCTAACAGACCATTTCTTAACAGTTCCAACAGACCGTTTCTTAACAGTTCTAACAGACCGTTTCTTAACAGTTCTAACAGACCGTTTCTTAACAGTTCTAACATACCGTTTCTTAACAGTTCTAACAGACCGTTTCTTAACAGTTCTAACAGACCGTTTCTTAACAGTTCTAACATACCGTTTCTTAACAGTTCTAACAGACCGTTTCTTAACAGTTCTAACAGACCGTTTCTTAACAGTTCTAACAGACCGTTTCTTAACAGTTCTAACATACCGTTTCTTAACAGTTCTAACATACCGTTTCTTAACAGTTCTAACATACCGTTTCTTAACAGTTCTAACAGACCGTTTCTTAACAGTTCTAACAGACCGTTACTTAACAGTTCTAACAGACCGTTTCTTAACAGTTCTAACAGACCGTTTCTTAACAGTTCTAACAGACCGTTTCTTAACAGTTCTAACAGTCCGTTTCTTAACAGTTCTAACAGACCGTTTCTTAACAGTTCTAACAGACCGTTTCTTAACAGTTCTAACAGACCGTTTCTTAACAGTTCTAACAGACCGTTTCTTAACAGTTCTAACAGACCGTTAACAGGTGCATATGTTTATCAATAATTGAAAGAAGCAATTTCATAAATGCATCAAGTGCAGCGTCTGGAAGCTCCTCATTATTAATCACATCAGATCAAACAAATATTTTTAACAACATCCACATAAGAGTCACAGCTAAATGTTTCGTATGATCTCTTATACACTATTAAAGAGACAGAGAGACAGAGATTTGTGTGATCTCTTATACACTATTAAAGAGACAGAGAGACAGAGATTTGTGTGATCTCTTATACACTATTAAAGAGACAGAGAGACAGAGATTTGTGTGATCTCTTATACACTATTAAAGAGACAGAGAGACAGAGATTTGTGTGATCTCTTATACACTATTAAAGAGACAGAGAGACAGAGATTTGTGTGATCTCTTATACACTATTAAAGAGACAGAGAGACAGAGATTTGTATGATCTCTTATACACTATTAAAGAGACAGAGAGACAGAGATTTGTATGATCTCTTATACACTATTAAAGAGACAGAGAGACAGAGATTTGTGTGATCTCTTATACACTATTAAAGAGACAGAGAGACAGAGATTTGTATGATCTCTTATACACTATTAAAGAGACAGAGAGACAGAGATTTGTGTGATCTCTTATACACTATTAAAGAGACAGAGAGACAGAGATTTGTGTGATCTCTTATACACTATTAAAGAGACAGAGAGACAGAGATTTGTGTGATCTCTTATACACTATTAAAGAGACAGAGAGACAGAGATTTGTATGATCTCTTATACACTATTAAAGAGACAGAGAGACAGAGATTTGTGTGATCTCTTATACACTATTTTAGGCCCAGCGGTTGGAACTTTGTCTTTCCTGGATATAGCCACTATATCGCCTTATCTCAGCTCATCATAGCAGCGCCCACTCGTAGCACGCGCTCCAGCAGGTATATCTCACTAGTCACCCCCAAAGCTAATTCCTCCTTTGGCCGCCTTTCCTCCCAGTTCTCTGCTGCCGATGACTGGAACGAACTGCAAAAATCACTGAAGCTGGAGACTCATATCTCTCTCACTAGCTTTAAGCACCAGCTGTCAGAGCAGCTCACAGATCACTGCACCTGTACATAGCCCATCTGTAAACAGCCCATCCAACTACCTCATCACTATACTGTATTTATTTATTTATCTTGCTCCTTTGCACCCCAGTATCTCTTACTTGCACATTCATCTTCTGCACATTCAATCACTCCAGTGTTTAATTGCTATATTGTAATTACTTTGCCACTATGGCCTATTTATTGCCTTACCTCCCTTATCTTACCTCATTTGCACACACTGTATATAGACTTTTTCTACTGTATTATTGATTGTATGTTTGTTTATTCCATGTGTAACTCTGTGTTGTTGTATGTGTCGAACTGCTTTGCTTTATCTTGGCCAGGTCGCAGTTGTAAATGAGAACTTGTTCTCAACTAGCCTACCTGGTTAAATAAAGGTGAAATTAAATAAAAAATAAAATTCAAATGGTGATTTCCTGGATATAGCCACTATATTGTGATCACTGCATCCAATGGGTACAGATACAGACAGAGAACAAAGTTCTACAGTATTAGTAAACATGTGATCAATACATGTGGATGATCTAGTTCCTGTAGTGTTTGTAAACACCCTGGTAGGTTGATTAATAACCTGAACCAGATTACAGACACTGGTTACAGTGAGAAGCTTCCTCTTGTTAAACACCCTGGTAGGTTGATTAATAACCTGAACCAGATTACAGGCACTGGTTACGGTGAGAAGCTTCCTCTTGAGCAGACAGCTTGATGAAAACCAGTCAATATTTAGGTCCCCAAGAAAGTAGACCTCTTCTGTTTACACTATCAAGCATTTTGCACATTACACGTAGATACTGTTAGCACTTGGTGGCCTGTAGCAACATCCCCACAATACTAGACTTTAGATGAGGCAGGGAAACCTGCGACCACTTCAATAACACTTGACATAAGATCTTCTCTAAGCATTACAGGGATATGGCTCTGAATATATACAGCAACACCTTCCTGTAACGGGTGACGCTCTCCTCATCCTCGGATGAGGTGAGGAGAGAAGGATCCTCAGACCAAAACGCAGGCTTTGGGAAATAAGCCATCTTTATTTAACAACGATGATGGCAACACGAAACGAAACAAAACACTTTCAAACTACAAAACAAGAAAACGACGTTGAACGAAACCTGAACATAAACTTACATAACTAAACATAAACTTACGTACAGGAAACGGACGACATCGAAACGAAACGAAACAAACAAACGCTACAGTCCCATGTGGTACGAACATACATACAGACATAGGAGACAATCACCCACAAACAAACAGTGAGAATGCCCTACCTAAATATGACTCTTAATTAGAGGCAAACGCAAACCACCTGCCTCTAATCAAGAGCCATACCAGGCAAACCGAAACCAACATAGAAACAGATAACATAGAATGCCCACCCAACCTCACGTCCTGACCAACTAACACACAAAACTAACATAAATAGGTCAGGAACGTGACACTTCCCCATAAGCATTACAGGGAAATGGCTCCGAATTTATACAGCAACACCTCCGCCATAAGCCTTTCCTGTCTCCTCTACAAATGTTATATCATTGTATTAATACTGATGTATCATTAAAGGAATTATCTAAGTGAGTGTCAGAAATGGATAATGTATTAATATTATATGATGTCATGCAAGTTATTGATTTCAAGGAAAGAAACGAGTTTCGCTTCGGGAAACAATGGCTCTCTCTGTCGTGTCCAAAAGGGCACCAATGTAGAATACCTGGTTTCCATTTAGCCAGGCACTCCTTCTCGACTGTCAGAGTTTCTGTTCCTCATAGTGTGCATCAGGATAAACACTTCTATTTATCCTGAAATGGGTTGAGCAGTTTAAACTAACAGAATCGATCTGTTGAACTGAAGTTAATGATCCCTGTTTTATTTCTCAACGGTTCTAAAGGGGAATCTTTGAGTGACTGGATCTTTGGCTCTCCTGGATATAGCCACTATATTGCCTTATCTCAGCTCATCATAGCAGCACCAACTCGTAGCACGCGCTCCAGCAGGCATATCTCACTGGTCACCCCCAAAGCTAATTCCTCTTTGGCCGCCTTTCCTCCCAGTTCTCTGCTGCCAATGACTGGAACGAACTGCAAAAATCACTGAAGCTGGAGACTCATATCTCTCTCACTAGCTTTAAGCACCAGCTGTCAGAGCAGCTCACAGATCACTGCACCTGTACATAGCCCATCTGTAAACAGCCCATCCAACTACCTCATCACTATACTGTATTTATTTATTTACCTTGCTCATTTGCACCCCAGTATCTCTTACTTGCACATTCATCTTCTGCACATTCAATCACTCCAGTGTTTAATTGCTAAATTGTAATTACTTCGCCACCATGGCCTATTTATTGCCTTACCTCCCTTATCTTACCTCATTTGCACACACTGTATATAGACTTTTTCTACTGTATTATTGATTGTATGTTTGTTTATTCCATGTGTAACTCTGTGTTGTTGTGTGTGTCAAATTGCTATGCTTTATCTTGGCCAGGTCGCAGTTGTAAATAAGAACTTGTTCTCAACTGGCCTACCTGGTTATATAAAGGTGAAATTAAAAAAATTAAATTAAAATTAAAATGGTGATTTCCTGGATATAGCCACTATATTGTGATCACTGCATCCAATGGGTACAGATACAGACAGAGAACAAAGTTCTACAGTATTAGTAAACATGTGATCAATACATGTGGATGATCTAGTTCCTGGAGTGTTTGTTAATAAACACCCTGGTAGGTTGATTAATAACCTGAACCAGATTACAGGCTCTGGTCACAGTGAGAAGCTTCCTCTTGTTAAACACCCTGGTAGGTTGATTAATAACCTGAACCAGATTACAGGCACTTGTCACAGTGAGAAGCTTCCTCTTGTTAAACACCCTGGTAGGTTAATTAATAACCTGAACCAGATTACAGACACTGGTCACAGTGAGAAGCTTCCTATTGTAAACACCCTGGTAGGTTGAGAACCTCTACAGAGTACCTAACCCGGATCCGGGAGCACCCCCCACCTCCCCCACACTGATTAGCATCGCTAGCATAGCGTCACAATTAAATAGTAGCATCTAAATATCATTAAATCACAAGTCCAAGACACCCAATGAAAGACACAGATCTTGTGAATAAAACCACCATTTCAGATTTTTTAAATGTTTTACAGGGAAGACAAAATATGTAAATCTATTAGCTAAACACGTTAGCAAAAGACACCATTTTCTTACTCCAACAGTTTCTTACTCCATCAGGTGCTATCACCAATTCGGCTAAACTAAGATATTGATAGCCACAAACCAACAAACAAATTCATAAGATGACAGTCTGATAACATATTTATGGTATAGCATAGTTTTTTTTTTTTAAATGTGCATTTTTCAGGTATAAATCACAGTTCTACATTGCAGCTGCAATCTGATATAGTGCTGATGCAGCTAGAACAATTACAGAGACCAACGTTATATAACTAATTACTTGTCTTAAAACATTTCAGAAAAAATACACAGCGTACAGACATTGAAAGCCCAACATCTGGTGAATCCAAACAATATTTCAGATTTTTTAAATGTTTTATAGCGAAAACAAAATGTAGCGCTAAATTAGCATAACCAGGCCAGCCAGAACCAGCTGGACGCGCCCGACCAGTTCACATGCACGACAGATATATGAAATAACATCGTAAATTGGTTCTTACTATTGCTGATCTTTCATCAGAATGTTGATCAAGGTGTCCTTAGTCCTGATGAGTCGTTCAATCCATTCACAATGGCAACTTCCCCTCTTCATTTAGCCTGGGTACTGGTCGACTGGCACGGTCCCTGTCCAAAGTTAAAAAACTCAAAGAACGGAACACGGCAAAACTCCCGAAAAAATTCTAATAATCTGATTAAACTATATTGAAAAAACATACATTACGGTGATATGGTCACATGTATCAAACAAACTTCGAGACGGAGATAGTTTTCATCCGTAACGTCAGCATAACAAAAGACAATGGCAGCTCTAAGACGCGCTTCTGAGAAAACCGGAAGTTGTCGGTCACGCTAAAGAAATAGGTCTTATTTCACGTCAGTACAAGATAAACAAAAAATTTCTCCTCTGACAACTTCCTGACACCTAGAGGAAGAAGAACGAAGTCTGTTTCGGGTCATAGGTGGCATGATCATATATAGGCAGAGCGTTGAAGCGAGCATACACATCTTGCAATCTTCTTCTGGCTCAGGGAAAGTGCTGTGAAATGACCTGTGTTTCACTCAGAGACGAAATTGAAACGGATTTAGAAACCATAGCTTGTTTTCTATCCACTGGTATATGGTTATATGCATATAGTAACAGCAATAATTGAATAAGAGGCAGTTTAATCTGTAGAGGCAATTATGCTAATGCGAAACAGCACCCCCTGTATTCTCAAGAATTAATAACCTGAACCAGATTACAGGCACTGGTTACAGTGAGAAGCTTCCTCTTGTAAAACACCCTGGTAGGTTGATTAATAACCTGAACCAGATTACAGGCACTGGTTACAGTGAGAAGCTTCCTCTTGTAAAACACCCTGGTAGGTTGATTAATAACCTGAACCAGATTACAGGCACTGGTTACAGTGAGAAGCTTCCTCTTGTTAAACACCCTGGTAGGTTGATTAATAACCTGAACCAGATTACAGGCACTGGTTACAGTGAGAAGCTTCCTCTTGTTAAACACCCTGGTAGGTTGATTAATAACCTGAACCAGGTTACAGGCACTGGCTACAGTGAGAAGCTTCCTCTTGTTAAACACCCTGGTAGGTTGATTAATAACCTGAACCAGATTACAGGCACTGGTTACAGTGAGAAGCAGGCCTCCTAATTGTCCCTAGAATTTCTAAGCAAACAGCGGGAGGCAGGGCTTTCTCCTATAGATCTCCATTTTTATGGAACGGTCTGCCTACCCATGTGAGAGACGCAGACTCGGTCTCAACCTTTAAGTCTTTACTGAAGACTTATCTCTTCAGTAGGTCATATGATTGAATGTAGTCTGGCCCAGGAGTGTGAAGGTGAACGGGAAGGCTCTGGAGCAACGAACCGCCCTTGCTGTCTCTGCCTGGCCGGTTCCCCTCTCTCCACTGGGATTCTCTGCCTCTAACCCTATTACAGGGGCTGAGTCACTGGCTTACTGGTGCTCTTCCATGCCGTCCCTAGGAGGGGTGCGTCACTTGAGTGGGTTGAGTCACTGACGTGATCTTCCTGTCTGGGTTGGCGCCCCCCCTTGGTTTGTGCCGTGGTGGAGATCTTTGTGGGCTATACTCGGCCTTGTCTCAGGATTGTAAGTTGGTGGTTGAAGATATCCCTCTAGTGGTGCGGGGGCTGTGCTTTGGCAAAGTGGGTGGGGTTATATCCTTCCTGTTTGGCCCTGTCCGGGGGTATCTTCGGATGGGGCCACAGTGTCTCCTGACCGCTCCTGTCTCAGCCTCCAGTATTTATGCTGCAGTAGTTTATGTGTCGGGGGGCTAGGGTTAGTTGGTTATACCCGGAGTACTTCTCCTGTCTTATCCAGTGTCCTGTGTGAATTTAAGTATGCTCTCTCTAATTCTCTCGTTCTCTCTTTCTTTCTCTCTCTCTGAGAACCTGAGCCCTAGGACCATACGTCACGGCAAACCGGCCGTGGTGACTCCTTGCTGCCCCCAGTCCGCCTGGCCTTGCTGCTATTCCAGTTTCAACTGTTTCTGCCTGCGGTTACGAAACCCCTACCAGTCCCAGACCTGCTGTTTTCAACTCTTAATGATCGGCTATGAAAAGCCAACTGACTTTTATTCCTGATTATTATTTGACCATGCTTGTCATTTATGAACGTTTTGAAAATCTTGGCTCTCTCTAATTTTCTCCTTCTCTCTTTCTCTCGGAGGACCTGAGCCCTAGGACCATACGTCAGGACTACCGGGCATGATGACTCCTTGCTGTCCCCAGTCCACCTGGCCTTGCTGCTATTCCAGTTTCAACTGTTCTGCCTGCGGTTATGGAACCCCTACCTGTCCCAGACCTGCTGTTTTCAACTCTTAATGATCGGCTATGAAAAGCCAACTGAAAATGATTCATGATTATTATTTGACCATGCTTGTCACTTATGAACATTTGAACATCTTGGCCATGTTCTGTTATAATCTCCACCCGGCACAGCCAGAAGAGGACTGGCCACCCCTCATAGCCTGGTTCCTCTCTAGGTTTCTTCCTAGGTTTTGGCCTTTCTAGGGAGTTTTTCCTAGCCACCGTGCTTCTACACCTGCATTGCTTGCTGTTTGGGGTTTTAGGCTGGGTTTCTGTACAGCACTTCGAGATATTAGCTGATGTACGAAGGGCTATATAAAATAAACTTGATTGATTGATTGAAGCTTCCTCTTGAGCGGACAGCTTGATGAAAACCAGTCAATATTCAGGTCCCCAAGAAAGTAGACCTCTTCTGTTTACACTATCAAGCATTTTGTACATTACATGTAGATACTATTAGGACATGGTGGCCTGTAGCAACATCCCCACAATACTAGACTTTAGATGAGGCAGGGAAACCTGCGACCACTTCAATAACACTTGACATAAGATCTTCTCTAAGCATTACAGGGAAATGGCTCTGAATATATACAGCAACACCTCCTCCATAAGCATTACAGGGATATGGCTCTGAATATATACAGCAACACCTCCCCCATAAGCCTTTCCTGTCTCTTCTACAAATGTTATATCATTGTATTGATACTGATGTATCATTAAAGGAATTATCTAAGTGAGTGTCAGAAATGGATAATGTATTAATGTTATATGATGTCATGCAAGTTATTGATTTCAAGGAAAGAAACGAGTTTCGCTTCGGGAAACAATGGCTCTCTCTGTCATGTCCAAAAGGGCACCAATGTAGAATACCTGGTTTCCCTATAGCCAGGCACTCCTTCTCGACTGTAAGAGTTTCTGTTCCTCATAGTGTGCATCAGGATAAACACTTCTATTTATCCTGAAATGGGTTGAGCAGTTTAAACTAACAGAATCGATCTGTTGAACTGAAGTTAATGATCCCTGTTTTATTTCTCAACGGTTCTAAAGGGGAATCTTTGTGTGACTGGATCAATAACAGGAAGGAACACTGAAACACTAACCTGGTCCAATTTCCCCAGTGGTACCCTATTCACTACCCCTATGGACCCTGGTCTAAAGTAGTTCACTACCTTCTATGGGCCCTGGTCTAAAGTAGTGTACTACCCCAATGGGCCCTGGTCTAAAGTAGTGCACTACCCCTATGGGCCCTGGTCTAAAGTAGTGCACTACCCCTATGGGCCCTGGTCTAAAGTAGTGCACTACCCCTATGGGCCCTGGTCTAAAGTACTGCACTACCCCTATGGGCCCTGGTCTAAAGTAGTGCACTACCCCTATGGGCCCTGGTCTAAAGTAGTGCACTACCCCTATGGGCCCTGGTCTAAAGTAGTGCACTACCCTCTATGGGCCCTGGTCTAAAGTAGTGCACTACCCCTATG
>NC_074675.1:3015280-3019525 GCF_029448725.1 Salvelinus fontinalis
ATGACCTGTATGTTCTGTTTCCTGTATCTATAGACCTCCTCTCTGCTGTAGAATGACCTGTATGTTCTGTTTCCTGTATCTATAGACCTCCTCTCTGCTGTAGAATGACCTGTATGTTATGTTTCCTGTATCTATAGACCTCCTCTCTGCTGTAGAATGACCTGTATGTTCTGTTTCCTGTATCTATAGACCTCCTCTCTGCTGTATCTAGTCCATGTCTATACTGCTGTAGAATGACCTGTATGTTCTGTTTCCTGTATCTATAGACCTCCTCTCTGCTGTAGAATGACCTGTATGTTCTGTTTCCTGTATCTATAGACCTCCTCTCTGCTGTAGAATGACCTGTATGTTCTGTTTCCTGTATCCATAGACCTCCTCTCTGCTGTATCTAGTCCATGTCTATACTGCTGTAGAATGACCTGTATGTTCTGTTTCCTGTATCTATAGACCTCCTCTCTGCTGTAGAATGACCTGTATGTTCTGTTTCCTGTATCTATAGACCTCCTCTCTGCTGTATCTAGTCCATGTCTATACTGCTGTAGAATGACCTGTATATTCTGTTTTCTGTATCTACTACTTAATGCAGCTGGTGGCCACGCTGACTGACTGACTGTTACTTTTGATTTTGACCCTCCCTTTAGTCAGGGACACATTATTCAATTTCTATTAGTCACATGTTGTAATGCCCGGGGTGTAGTGGTGTAACAGTCCTGACCTATTTATGTTAGTTTTTATGTGTTTTTGGTCAGGGCATGTGTTTTGGGTGGGCAGTCTATGTTACCTGTTTCTATGTTGGTTTCGGTTTGCCTGGTATGGCTCTTGATTAGAGGCAGGTGGTTTGCATTTTCCTCTAATCAAGAGTCATATTTAGGTAGGGCATTATCACTGTGTGTTGGTGGGTGATTGTCTCCTGTGATGTCTTCGTTATGTTCGTTGTATTCACTTTTGGAGCTGTTTGGCTGTTCGTATGTTTCGATGTCCGTTCCTGTTCGTGAGTTTACGTTTGTCCATGTAAGTTTATGTTCAGGTTGCGTGTACGTCGTTTTGTTATTTTGTAAATTTTGAAAGTGTTTGTTTTGTTTAGTCTACGTCGTATTTGTAATAAATAAAGATGGCATATTTCCCTGACTCCGCATATTGGTCTGAAGATCCTTCTCTCCTCACCTCATCCGAGGATGAGGAAAGCGACAGCTTTGACAGAATCACCCACCAAAATACAGAGACCAAGCGGTATGGGAAAAATGCTCGACGGAGCAACAAGGACTTTTGGACTTGGGAGGAGATCCTGTCTGGTAGAGGACCCTGGGCGCAAACTGGAGGAAATCGCTGCTCTCGTGAGAAGAGTGAGGCAGCCACAGCCCAGGAGCGCTGGTATGAGGAGGCAGCTAGGAGACGTGGATGGAAGCCGGAGATTCAAGCTCGTAACCGGAATTATGAGGGGACACGTCTTGCACGGAAGCCCGAAAAGCCCGTGAGTAACTCCCAAAAATTTCTTGGGGGGGGGCTAAGGGGTTGTGGGCCAAGGGCAGGTAGGAGACCTGCGCCCACTTCCCAGGCTAACCGTGGAGAGCGGGAGTACGGGCAGACACCGTGTTACGCAGTAGAGCGCACGGTGTCTCCTGTACGTGTGCATAGCCCAGTGCGGGTTATTCCACCTCCCCGCACTGGTAGGGCTAGATTGGGCATTGAGCCAGGTGTCATGAGGCCGGCTCAACGCGTCTGGTCTCCAGTGCGTCTCCTCGGGCCGGCATACATGGCACCTGCCTTACGCATGGTTTCCCCGGTTCGCCTGCATAGCCCAGTGCGGGCTATTCCACCTCGCCGCACTGGCAGGGCGACCGGGAGCATTCAACCAGGTAAGGTTGGGCAGGCTCAATGCTCAAGAGAGCCAGTACGCCTGCACGGTCCGGTATTTCCGGCGCCACCTCCCCGCCCCAGCCTAGTACCTACAGTGCCTATATTACGCACTAGGCTACCAGTGCATTTCCAGAGCCCTGTTCCTCCTCCACGCACTCTCCTTATAGTGCGTATATCCAGTTCGGTGCCTCCAGTTCCGGCCCCACGCACTAAGCCACCTGTGCGTCTCCCAAGTCCTGTACACACTGTCACTTCTCCCCGTACTAGTCCTGAGGTGCGTGCCCTCAGCCAGGTGCCACCAGTGCCGGTACCACGCACCAGGTATAGAGTACGCTTTGAGAGTTCACTGTGCCCTGTCTCTGCTCCCCGCACTAGTAGGAAGGTGCTTATCATTAGCACGGTGCCTCCAGTTCCGGCACCACGCACCAGGTCTACAGTGCGCCATATCCGGCCAGAGCCATCCGTCTCCCCAGCGCCATCTGAGCCATCCGTCTCCCCAGCGCCATCTGAGCCATCCGTCTCCCCAGCGCCATCTGAGCCATCTGTCTTCCCAGCGCCATCTGAGCCATCCGTCTTCCCAGCGCCATCTGAGCCATCCGTCTGCCAGGAGCCTGCAAAGCCGCCCGTCTGCCATGAGCCTGCAAAGCCGCCCGTCTGCCATGAGCCTACAGAGCCGTCAGCCAGACAGGAGCCGCTAGAGCCATCAGCCAGACAGGAGCCGCTAGAGCCGTCAGCCAGACAGGATCTGCCAGAGCCGCCAACCAGACAGGATCTGCCAGAGCCGCCAACCAGACAGGATCTGCCAGAGCCGCCAACCAGACAGGATCTGCCAGAGCCGCCAACCAGACAGGATCTGCCAGAGCCGCTAACCAGACAGGATCTGCCAGAGCCGTCAGTGAGCCATGAGCAGCCAGAGCCGTCAGTGAGCCATGAGCAGCCAGAGCCGTCAGTGAGCCATGAGCAGCCAGAGCCGTCAAAGAGCCATGAGCAGCCAGAGCCGTCAGTGAGCCATGAGCAGCCAGAGCCGTCAGAGAGCCATGAGCAGCCAGAGCCGTCAGAGCGCCATGAGCGTCGTGAGCCGTCAGCCTGCCATGAGCGTCGAGAGCCGTCAGCCTGCCATGAGCGTCGAGAGCCGTCAGCCTGCCATGAGCGTCGAGAGCCGTCAGCCTGCCATGAGCGTCGAGAGCCGTCAGCCTGCCATGAGCGTCGAGAGCCGTCAGCCTGCCATGAGCGTAGAGAGCCGTCAGTCTGCCATGAGCGTCGAGAGCCGTCAGCCAGCATGGACCTGCCAGAGCCGTCCAAACAGGACCTGCCAGAGTCCTTCAGCCGGGATCTGCCCCTTGTCCCGGTGTTGCCCCTTGTCCCGGTGCTGCCCCTTGTCCCGGTGCTGCCCCTTGTCCCGGTGCTGCCCCTTGTCCCGGTGCTGCCCCTTGTCCCGGTGCTGCCCCTTGTTCCGGTGCTGCCCCTTGTCCCGGTGCTGCCCCTTGTCCCGGTGCTGCCCCTTGTCCCGGTGCTGCCCCTTGTCCCGGTGCTGCCCCTTGTCCCGGTGCTGCCCCTTGTCCCGGTGCTGCCCCTTGTCCCGGTGCTGCCCCTTATTCCAGTGATGGTCCTTATCCTGGTGTTGCCCCTTGTTTTTGTGCTGCCCCTTGTCCCGGTGCTACCCCTTGTCCCGGTGCTGCCCCTTGTTCCGGTGCTAGCTGATTATTTAGGGGAAGGTAATGTTTGGGTGGTCAGTGGTAGGGGTAGACAGAAGAGGGGAGTGACTATGGTGGTATGGGGACAGCGTCCGGAACCGGAACCACCACCGTGGTCAACTGCCCACCCGGACCCTCCCCTGGACTTTGTGCTGGTGCGCCCGGCGTTCGCACCTTGGGGGGGGGGGTACTGTAACAGTCCTGACCTATTTATGTTAGTTTTTATGTGTTTTTGGTCAGGGCATGTGTTTTGGGTGGGCAGTCTATGTTACCTGTTTCTATGTTGGTTTCGGTTTGCCTGGTATGGCTCTTGATTAGAGGCAGGTGGTTTGCATTTTCCTCTAATCAAGAGTCATATTTAGGTAGGGCATTATCACTGTGTGTTGGTGGGTGATTGTCTCCTGTGATGTCTTCGTTATGTTCGTTGTATTCACTTTTGGAGCTGTTTGGCTGTTCGTATGTTTCGATGTCCGTTCCTGTTCGTGAGTTTACGTTTGTCCATGTAAGTTTATGTTCAGGTTGCGTGTACGTCGTTTTGTTATTTTGTAAATTTTGAAAGTGTTTGTTTTGTTTAGTCTACGTCGTATTTGTAATAAATAAAGATGGCATATTTCCCTGACTCCGCATATTGGTCTGAAGATCCTTCTCTCCTCACCTCATCCGAGGATGAGGAAAGCGACAGCTTTGACAAGTG
>NC_074675.1:3020025-3055025 GCF_029448725.1 Salvelinus fontinalis
AATGGACACATTGCACTGCAGACAGAATGACTCGAGACAGACTGAACTAAAGGAGAGTAAACAGAATGACTCAGGATGTTCCAGACAGACTGAACTAAAGGACAGTAAACAGAATGACTCAGGATGTTCCAGACAGACTGAACTAAAGGACAGTAAACAGAATGACTCAGGATGTTCCAGACAGACTGAACTAAAGGACAGTAAACAGAATGACTCAAGATGTTCCAGACAGACTGAACTAAAGGACAGTAAACAGAATGACTCAGGATGTTCCAGACAGACTGAACTAAAGGACAGTAAACAGAATGACTCAGGATGTTCCAGACAGACTGAACTAAAGGACAGTAAACAGAATGACTCAGGATGTTCCAGACAGACTGAACTAAAAGACAGTAAACAGAATGACTCAGGATGTTCCAGACAGACTGAACTAAAGGACAGTAAACAGAATGACTCAGGATGTTTCAGACAGACTGAACTAAAGGACAGTAAACAGAATGACTCAGGATGTTTCAGACAGACTGAACTAAAGGACAGTAAACAGAATGACTCAGGATGTTCCAGACAGACTGAACTAAAGGGCAGTAAACAGAATGACTCAGGATGTTTCAGACAGACTGAACTAAAGGACAGTAAACAGAATGACTCAGGATGTTCCAGACAGACTGAACTAAAGGGCAGTAAACAGAATGACTCAGGATGTTCCAGACAGACTGAACTAAAGGACAGTAAACAGAATGACTCAGGATGTTCCAGACAGACTGAACCAAAGGGCAGTAAACAGAATGACTCAGGATGTTCCAGACAGACTGAACTAAAGGACAGTAAACAGAATGACTCAGGATGTTCCAGACAGACTGAACTAAAGGACAGTAAACAGAATGACTCAGGATGTTCCAGACAGACTGAACTAAAGGACAGTAAACAGAATGACTCAGGATGTTCCAGACAGACTGAACTAAAGGACAGTAAACAGAATGACTCAGGATGTTCCAGACAGACTGAACTAAAGGACAGTAAACAGAATGACTCAGGATGTTCCAGACAGACTGAACTAAAGGACAGTAAACAGAATGACTCAGGATGTTCCAGACAGACTGAACTAAAGGACAGTAAACAGAATGACTCAGGATGTTCCAGACAGACTGAACTAAAGGACAGTAAACAGAATGACTCAGGATGTTTTAGACAGACTGAACTAAAAGACAGTAAACAGAATGACTCAAGATGTTCCAGACAGACTGAACTAAAGGACAGTAAACAGAATGACTCGGGATGTTTTAGACAGACTGAACTAAAGGACAGTAAACAGAATGTTCCAGAAGTGGTTGGTCACCTGAACTCTTTCATTCTTTCTCTTTCTTTTCTTTCTGAACATCCTGTCATTTCTTTCTGGGAGTAGTTGAGCTGATAATGTTAGTGTGAACTGAGCGTTAGCTATTTGTGGACTACTCAAAGAACCCTCAGCGAGACACACAAGGAGGCAGGAAGTGTTCAGAAAGCTTTTTTACTAAAGCCTGTAGAACAGAGTCTTGGACGGAGAGAAAGAGAGAAAGAGAGAGAGAGAGTTAGGGCTGGCGCCTAGCCAAGCTCGGCTAGCCAAGCCAAACGATTGAACTCGCATAACTTCCTTAAAAAGACCTTCGATTGAAAAACAAGAAACAAATCGGTATTAGTACCATTTTGGTTTGTCCATTTGGAGACGCCGTAGCCAGAAAATCACTTCCTCAAAATAGTCCGAATTAATCTAAGATAGCTCAAGAAATCTGTCATTCATTTTGACATTGTTGCCAAGGTTACCTTGTAGTCATGTCATTTTGCATCTAGGATGTTTGGTGCAGTACTTCTCAAGTTGAAAAACCAATGTGCATGAGGACGGGTCATCTCTGATTGAATGACAACAGGCACTTCATTGAAGGATCACTACTGTTGACCAATCGCCGATGAGGGGGGGGGGGGGTGGAGAGAGGGAGGAGAGTACTGTACTCTCCCTCTGTACTCTCCCTCTCCCTGCCCGAAAGTCCCAAAACAGGAGTAAAAACGTGACCGAACGTGACTGAATAGTTCTGTATGTGCACCAACTGTTTCCTGTTTGGTCTGAGAAGGACGTGGTCGGCCTTTAGACAGAAACCCAGCTGGGAATTGAAAAGCATTTCCCCCCCTGTACTCTCCTCCCTCTCTCCACCTCTCCCCCATCGCCCTGTACTCTCCTCCCTCTCTCCACCTCTCCCCCATCCCCCTGTACTCTCCTCCCTCTCTCCACCTCTCCCCCATCGCCCTGTACTCTCCTCCCTCTCTCCACCTCTCCCCCATCCCCCTGTACACTCCTCCCTCTCTCCACCTCTCCCCCATCGCCCTGTACTCTCCTCCCTCTCTCCACCTCTCCCCCATCCCCCTGTACTCTCCTCCCTCTCTCCACCTCTCCCCCATCCCCCTGTACTCTCCTCCCTCTCTCCACCTCTCTCCCACCCCCCTGTACTCTCCTCCCTCTCTCCACCTCTCCCCCATCGCCCTGTACTCTCCTCCCTCTCTCCACCTCTCCCCCTGTACTCTCCTCCTCTCTCTCCACCTCTCCCCCATCGCCCTGTACTCTCCTCCCTCTCTCCACCTCTCCCCCCATCCCCCTGTACTCTCCTCCCTCTCTCCACCTCTCCCCCATCGCCCTGTACTCTCCTCCCTCTCTCCACCTCTCCCCCATCCCCCTGTACTCTCCTCCCTCTCTCCACCTCTCCCCCATCGCCCTGTACTCTTCTCCCTCTCTCCACCTCTCCCCCATCCCCCTGTACTCTCCTCCCTCTCTCCACCTCTCCCCCATCCCCCTGTACTCTCCTCCCTCTCTCCACCTCTCTCCCACCCCCCTGTACTCTCCTCCCTCTCTCCACCTCTCCCCCATCGCCCTGTACTCTCCTCCCTCTCTCCACCTCTCCCCCTGTACTCTCCTCCTCTCTCTCCACCTCTCCCCCATCGCCCTGTACTCTCCTCCCTCTCTCCACCTCTCCCCCATCCCCCTGTACTCTCCTCCCTCTCTCCACCTCTCCCCCATCGCCCTGTACTCTCCTCCCTCTCTCCACCTCTCCCCCATCCCCCTGTACTCTCCTCCCTCTCTCCACCTCTCCCCCATCGCCCTGTACTCTCCTCCCTCTCTCCACCTCTCCCCCATCCCCCTGTACTCTCCTCCCTCTCTCCACCTCTCCCCCATCCCCCTGTACTCTCCTCCCTCTCTCCACCTCTCCCCCATCCCCCTGTACTCTCCTCCCTCTCTCCACCTCTCCCCCATCCCCCTGTACTCTCCTCCCTCTCTCTCCCACCCCCCTGTACTCTCCTCCCCTCTCTCCCCCTCTCCCCCACCCCCCTGTACTCTCCTCCCTCTCTCCACCTCTCCCCCACCCCCCTGTACTCTCCTCCCTCTCTCCACCTCTCCCCCATCCCCCTGTACTCTCCTCCCTCTTTCCACCTCTCCCCCATCGCCCTGTACTCTCCTCCCTCTCTCCACCTCTCCCCCACCCCCTGTACTCTCCTCCCTCTCTCCACCTCTCCCCCATCGCCCTGTACTCCATGGAAAACCATAACAGAGAGCTTTGAAATAAGAAGGGCCAGTGGAATATCAAATATTTAGAGTGCCTGCCTGTTCTTTTAGTGGTGCTAGCAGAGTAAAGAAGAGGGAACCAGATATACAGGCTTTGGAAGATGTCTTTTCTTAACTGAGTAGAGAGGGAGTTGTGGTGGGGGGGGGGGTAGAGAGACACGGGAGTAGAGGGGGTGGGGGGGTAGAGAGACAGGGGAGTAGAGGGGGTGGGGGGTAGAGAGACAGGAGAGTAGAGGGGGTGGGGGGTAGAGGGGGTAGAGAGATAGGGGAGTAGAGGGGGTGGGGGGTAGAGAGACAGGAGAGTAGAGGGGTGGGGGGGTAGAGAGAAAGGAGAGTAGAGGGGGCTGAGGAGTAGTGGGGGGGTAGAGAGACAGGAGAGTAGAGGGGGTGGGGGGTAGAGAGACAGGGGAGTAGAGGGGGTGGGGGGTAGAGAGACAGGAGAGTAGAGGGGGTGGGGGGTAGAGAGACAGGGGAGTAGAGGGGGTGGGGGGTAGAGAGACAGGGGAGTAAAGGGGGCTGAGGAGTAGAGGGGGGATAGAGAGACAGGAGAGTAGAGGGGGTAGAGAGACAGTGGAGTAGAGGGTGTAGGGAGACAGGAGAGTGGAGGGGGTAGAGAGACAGGAGAGTAGAGGGGGGTAGAGAGACAGGGGAGTAGAGGGGGTAGAGAGACAGTGTAGGGGATGGGGGTAGAGAGACAGGAGAGTGGAGGGGGTGGGGGTAGAGAGACAGGAGAGTGGAGGGGGTGGTCTACCTCAGTCTAATTACCTGCCTGTCTCTACCTCTGATCCTGGATCTGTACCGATGTTGATTTCTCCTGTAGGTTGTAGCTTCATTTCCTCTGTGTTTAAAGCACCAAGGTGTTCTCTGATGAAACACCATTCAATCTGTAGCACTTTGAGTCAAGCAACTAAGGTCACCAACACTACTACTACTACTACTACTACTACTACTACTACTTCCACTACTACTTCCACTACTACTACCACTACTACTACCACTACTACTACTACTACTACTACCACTACTACTTCCACTACTACCACTACTACTACTACTACTACCACTACCACCACCACTACCACTACTACTACTACCACTACCACCACCACTACCACTACTACTACTACTACCACTACTACTACTTCCACTACTACTTCCACTACTACTACCACTACTACTACCACTACTACTACTACCACTACTACTACTACTACTACTACTACTACTTCCACTACTACTACCACTACTACTACCACTACTACTACTACTACTACTACCACTACTACTTCCACTACTACCACTACTACTTCCACTACTACTACTACCACTACTACTTCCACTACTACCACTACTACTACCACTACTACTACTACTACTACTACCACTACTACTACTACTACTACTACTACTACTACCACCACTACTACTATTACTACTACTACTACTATTACTACTACTACTACCACTACCACTACCACTACCACTACCACTACTACCACTACTACTACTACTACTACCACTACTACTACCACTACTACTACCACTACTACTACTACTACTACTACTACCACTACTACCACTACTACTACTACTACTACTACCACTACTACCACTACTACTACTACTACTACTACTACTACTACTACTACTACCACTACCACTACTACTACTACCACTACTACTACTACCACTACTACTACTACTACCACTACTACCACTACTACTACTACTACTACTACTACTACTACTACTACTACTACTACTACTACCACTACCACTACTACTACTACTACTACTACTACTACCACTACTACTACTACTACTACTACTACTACCACCACTACTACTACTACTACCACTACTACCACTACTACTACTACTACTACTACCACTACTACTACTTCCACTACTACTTCCACTACTACTACCACTACTACTACTACTACTACTACCACTACTACCACTACTACTACTACTACCACTACTACTACTACTACTACTACCACTACTACTACTACTACTACTACTACTACTACCACTACTACTACTACTACTACTACTACTACTACCACTACTACTACTACCACTACTACTACTACTACTACTACTACTACTACCACTACTACTACCACTACTACCACTACTACTACCACTACTACTACTGCTACTACCACTACTACTACTACTACTACTACTACTACTACTACCACTACTACTACTACCACTACTACTACCACTACTACTACTACTACCACTACTACTACTACTACCACTACTACTACTACTACTACTACTACTACTACTACCACTACTACTACTACTACCACTACCACTACTACTACCACTACTACTACTACTACTACTACTACTTCCACTACTACTTCCACTACTACTACCACTACTACTACCACTACCACTACTACTACTACTACCACCACTACTACCACTACTACTACTACTACCACCACTACTACTACTACTTCCACTACTACTTCCACTACTACTACCACTACTACTACCACTACCACTACTACTACTACTACCACCACTACTACCACTACTACCACTACTACTACCACTACCACTACTACCACTACTACTACTACTACCACCACTACTACCACTACTACTACTACTACTACCACCACTACTACTACTACTACTACTACTACTACTACTATCACCACTACTACTACTATTACTACTACTACTACTACTACTACTACTACCACCACCACTACTACTACTACTACCAAACCACTGTGTGTCTATTCCTGTAATCTCTCTTTTCTAACCATCTCTCTCTCTCTCTCTCTCTCTCTCTCTCTCTCTCTCTCTCTCTCTCTCTCTCTCTCTCTCTCTCTCTCTCTCTCTCCTCTCCTCCCTCTCCTCAACAGAAGAAGCTGGCTGTTAGGAGTTGTCTCGTAGGAGGGACCATCAAGCCCCTCTCCCTCATCAAGCCCCCTCCTCCTCTCTCCTCCCAAAGCATCTCCATCTCCGTTCTACCGGCCAACCCGGTCGCCAAGACAGCTCCCGTTGCCATGGTGACCGCGCACATGACCGGTGGACAAAAGGTGGTGTCGGGAACGGCAGCTCCAGGGAGCTCCTCCTCTCCTCCTCCTCTACAGACCTCCTCCATCAACCTCCAGACCAATAGAGGATCGGGAGGGGTGGTACTACAGCCTTACAGTAGGAGAGAGGTACTACACTGTTACTACTAGAATACTACTACTACTATACTACTAGAATACTATGGAACTATAGTAGGAGACGTGTTACATCATTATAGTAGGAGAGAGGTACTACACTGTTACTACTAGAATACTACTACTATACTACAACTATACTACTACTATACTACCACTATACTACTACTATACTACTGCTATACTACTAGAATACTATGGGAACTATAGGATGGGCGGTGCTACATCCTTACAGTAGAAGAGAGGTACTACACTGTTACTACTAGAATACCACTACTATACTACTACTATACTACTACTATACTACTAGAATACTATGGAACTATAGTAGGAGACGTGTTACATCATTATAGTAGGAGAGAGGTACTACACTGTTACTACTAGAATACCACCACTATACTACTACTATACTACCACTATACTACTACTATACTACTACTATACTACTGCTATACTGCGACTATACTACCGATATACCACTACTATACGACTACTATACTACTAATATACTGCTACTATACTACTAATATACTACTACTATACTACCACTATACTACTACTATACTACTGCTATACTGCTACTATACTACCAATATACCACTACTATACTACTACTATACTACTAATATACTGCTGCTATACTACTAATATACTACTACTATGCTACTACAATACTACTACTGTACTACCGCTATACTACTACTATACTACTAATATACTACTACTATACTACTACACTACTACTATACTACTACTATACTACTACTGGAATACTACTATACTATTGCTACAGCCTTACAGTAGGAGAGAGGTACTACACTGTTGCTACTAGAATACCACTACTATACTACTACTATACTACTGCTATACTACTACTATACTACTGCTATACTACTAGAATACTATGGGAACTATAGGAGGGGCGGTGCTACATCCTTACAGTAGAAGAGAGGTACTACACTGTTACTACTAGAATACCACTACTATACTACTACTATACTACTATTATACTACTGCTATACTACCACTATACTTCTACTATACTACTGATATACTACCACTATACTACCACTATACTACTACTATACTACTACTATACTACTGCTATACTACTACTATACTACTACTATACTACTAATATACCACTACTATACTACTAATATACTACCGCTATACTACCACTATACTACTAATATACTACTACTATACTACCACGCTACAACACTACTATACTACAACTATACTACTACTGTACTACTACTATGCTACTACTATACTACCACTATACTACCACTATACTACTAATATACTACTACTATACTGCTACTATACTACTAATATACTACCACGATACTACTACTATACTACTACTATACTACCACTATACTACTGCTATACTACTAATATACTACTACTATACTACTACACTGCTACACTACTATACTACTACTATACTACTACTATACTGCTACTATACTACCAATATACTACTACTATACTACTACTATACTACTGCTATACTACTACTATACTACTAATATGCTACTACTATACTACTGCAAGACTACTGCTATACTACTACTACTGTACTACTAGAATGCTATAGGAACTATAGTAGGAGACGTGTTACATCATTATAGTAGGAGAGAGGTACTACACTGTTACTACTAGAATACTACTACTATACCACAACTATACTACTACTATACTACTGCTATACTACTACTGTACTACTGCTATACTACTACTATACTACTAATATACTACTACTATACTACTACTATACTACTACTAGAATACTATGGAACTATAGTAGGAGACGTGTTACATCATTATAGTAGGAGAGAGGTACTACACTGTTACTACTAGAATACTACTACTATACTACAACTATACTACTACTATACTACTGCTATACTACTACTGTACTACTAGAATACTATGGAACTATAGTAGGAGATGTGTTACAGCGTTACAGTAGGAGAGAGGTACTATACTGTTACTACTACTAGAATACTACTAATATACTGCCACTGTACTACTACTATACTACTAATATACCACTACTACAGTTATATATAGAGACACAGCCCATCCATCCTGTTATATATAGAGACACAGCCCATCCTGTTATATATAGAGACACAGCCCATCCTGTTATATATAGAGACACAGCCCATCCTGTTATATATAGAGACACAGCCCATCCTGTTATATATAGAGACACAGCCCATCCTGTTATATATAGAGACACAGCCCATCCTGTTATATATAGAGACACAGCCCATCCTGTTATATATAGAGACACAGCCCATCCTGTTATATATAGAGACACAGCCCATCCATCCTGTTATATATAGAGACACAGCCCATCCATCCTGTTATATATAGAGACACAGCCCATCCTGTTATATATAGAGACACAGCCCATCCTGTTATATATAGAGACACAGCCCATCCTGTTATATATAGAGACACAGCCCATCCTGTTATATATAGAGACACAGCCCATCCTGTTATATATAGAGACACAGCCCATCCATCCTGTTATATATAGAGACACAGCCCATCCTGTTATATATAGAGACACAGCCCATCCATCCTGTTATATATAGAGACACAGCCCATCCATCCTGTTATATATAGAGACACAGCCCATCCTGTTATATATAGAGACACAGCCCATCCTGTTATATATAGAGACACAGCCCATCCTGTTATATATAGAGACACAGCCCATCCTGTTATATATAGAGACACAGCCCATCCTGTTATATATAGAGACACAGCCCATCCATCCTGTTATATATAGAGACACAGCCCATCCTGTTATATATAGAGACACAGCCCATCCTGTTATATATAGAGACACAGCCCATCCTGTTATATATAGAGGCACAGCCCATCCATCCTGTTATATATAGAGACACAGCCCATCCTGTTATATATAGAGACACAGCCCATCCTGTTATATATAGAGACACAGCCCATCCTGTTATATATAGAGACACAGCCCATCCATCCTGTTATATATAGAGACACAGCCCATCCATCCTGTTATATATAGAGACACAGCCCATCCATCCTGTTATATATAGAGACACAGCCCATCCTGTTATATATAGAGACACAGCCCATCCTGTTATATATAGAGACACAGCCCATCCTGTTATATATAGAGACACAGCCCATCCTGTTATATATAGAGACACAGCCCATCCATCCTGTTATATATAGAGACACAGCCCATCCTGTTATATATAGAGACACAGCCCATCCTGTTATATATAGAGACATAGCCCATCCTGTTATATATAGAGACACAGCCCATCCATCCTGTTATATATAGAGACACAGCCCATCCTGTTATATATAGAGACACAGCCCATCCTGTTATATATAGAGACACAGCCCATCCTGTTATATATAGAGACACAGCCCATCCTATTATATATAGAGACACAGCCCATCCTGTTATATATAGAGACACAGCCCATCCTGTTATATATAGAGACACAGCCCATCCTGTTATATATAGAGACATAGCCCATCCTGTTATATATAGAGACACAGCCCATCCATCCTGTTATATATAGAGACACAGTCCATCCTATTATATATAGAGACACAGCCCATCCTGTTATATATAGAGACACAGCCCATCCTGTTATATATAGAGACACAGCCCATCCTATTATATATAGAGACACAGCCCATCCTGTTATATATAGAGACACAGCCCATCCTGTTATATATAGAGACACAGCCCATCCTGTTATATATAGAGGCACAGCCCATCCATCCTGTTATATATAGAGACACAGCCCATCCTGTTATATATAGAGACACAGCCCATCCATCCTGTTATATATAGAGACACAGCCCATCCTGTTATATATAGAGACACAGCCCATCCTGTTATATATAGAGACACAGCCCATCCTGTTATATATAGAAACACAGCCCATCCATCCTGTTATATATAGAGGCACAGCCCATCCTGTTATATATAGAGACAGATTTACAACTGTAGGCTCAGGGGCCAGATGTAGAAGGGGGGGTTCAAAGGAGCAGCCACCAGCGATGTCACTGTGTGCATAGTATGTCAATGTATGCAAACAAACAAACAAACAAACAAACAAACAAACAAACAAACACACACACACACACACACACACACACACACACACACACACACACACACACACACACACACACACACACACACACACACACACACACACACACACACACACACACACACACAGAGAGAGAGAGGCCTTGGCATGGAGAGCCTGCATGTGTCGTGGTTCTGGGGAGCAAACTGCTAGTCTGGCAGGAAATAAAGGGAGCTGGGCGCCTTGCCCACGTTAGTGCCCCCCGGGAGGGACAGAGCAGGGCGCCTTGCCCACGTTAGTGCCCCCCGGGAGGGACAGAGCAGGGCGCCGTGCCCACGTTAGTGCCCCCCGGGAGGGACAGAGCTGGGCGCCGTGCCCACGTTAGTGCCCCCCGGGAGGGACAGAGCTGGGCGCCGTGCCCACGCTAGTGCCCCCCGGGAGGGACAGAGCAGGGCGCCGTGCCCAAGTTAGTGCCCCCCGGGAGCGACAGAGCTGGCCGCTACTGTGTGTGTGTTTACACCATTCACTAGAAAGGGCTTTTAAAATACGGTCATATTTCCTCAGTGAATATTCAGCGTTTTGCCTCCCTTCTATACATCTGTTGAACTGTATTATCCGTATTAACACATAGGTTTACCAGCAACAGGCAGGAGGTTCAGCAGCTCCGGGTGAGTCCCAAGTGGCACCCTATCTAGTGCACTACTTCTGAGCAGAACAGTGTATTGTCAAGAGAATAGGGTGTCATTTGGGACAAACTTATGTGTATAAAATGAAATGGGGGAAAAAAACACACAAAGAGGATGAGAGTGTGTGACATGAAGTGTGGAGGTGATGGAGGGTTTAGTCCACACTGTCCTCTAGTGGTAATAGGGGGAATAGCAGAGAGAGAGAGAGAGACAGAGAGAGAGAGACAGAGAGAGAGAGAGAGAGAGAGAGAGAGAGAGAGAGAGCGAGACAGACAGACAGACAGACAGACAGACAGAGAGAGCGAGAGAGAGAGAGCGAGAGAGAGCGAGACAGACAGACAGACAGACAGACAGACAGACAGACAGACAGGGACCTGTAGAACTACCTCTATGGTAAACCAGTCTGCTTTGATCTCCACTCAGACAGACAGACAGACAGACAGACAGACAGACAGACAGACAGACAGACAGACAGACAGAGCTGTAGAACTACTCCTCCTCTCTCCTCTCTTCTTGCCTCGGCCCTCCTCTCCTCCTCTCCTCCTCCTCTCGTCTGCCACCCTCTCTCCTCCTCTCTTTCTCAATTAAATTCAATTCAAGGCGCTTTATTGGCAATATGTTAACATTGGCAAAGCAAGTCTGCCCCCTCTCTCCTCTCCTCACCCCTCTTCTCTCCTCTCCTCCTCTCCTCACCCCTCTTCCCTCCTCTCCTCCTCTCCTCTCTCCTCTCCTCTTCCCTCCTCTCCTCCTCTCCTCTCTCCTCTCCTCTTCCCTCTTCTCTCCCCTCCTCTCTCCTCTCCTCCTCTCCTCTCCTCTGCCCTCTCCTCTCCTCTGCACTCCTCTCTCCTCTGCCCTCCTCTCTCCTCTCCTCTTCCCTCCTCTCTCCTCTCCTCTTCCCTCCTCTCTCCTCTCCTCTGCTCTGCACTCCTCTCTCCTCTCCTCTTCTCTTCTCTCCACTCCTCTGCCCTCCTCTCTCCTCTCCTCTTCCCTCCTCTCTCCTCTCCTCTCCTCTGCACTCCTCTCTCCTCTGCCCTCCTCTCTCCTCTCCTCTGCCCTCCTCTCTCCTCTCCTCTCCTCTCCTCTCCTCCTCTCTCCTCTCCTCCTCTCTCCTCTCTCCTCTCCTCTGCACTCCTCTCTCCTCTCCTCTGCCCTCCTCTCTCCTCTCCTCTCCTCTCCTCCCTCCTCTCCTCCTCTCTCCTCTCCTCTACACGCCTCTCTCCTCTCCTCTGCACGCCTCTCTCCTCTCGACTGCCCTCCTCTCTCCTCTCCTCTTCCCTCCTCTCTCCTCTCCTCTCCTCCTCTCCTCTGCTCTCTCCTCTCGTCCTCTCTTTCAAGGAATGTAAGACATGTTGCCTGTGAACAACACATTATAATTATAGGGCTTTTCCAAGTGCTTTCAGTTATTGGCTGTTGAGGTGAAGTGATTGAATATAATCTGTGTAGTGTCTCTGGTCTCAGCTGGCCACTGATGCACTAGTAGTTCTGCTTGGTTGACCTTGGAAGACAGAGACAGAGGGATGCTACTGTGAAAGTTAATAGAAGATTTTAACACACACTGGCTGTTCCAAATGGCACCCTATTCCCTACCGAGTGCACTTCTTTTGTTCAGAGCTCTATGGGGGAATAGGGTGCCATTTGGGACAGCCAGTGTGTTATAAAACCCTTCTGCCAATAGGACTCTGGTCAAAAGAAGTGCCCTATGTAGGGAATAGGGTGCCTCGTGCACATAGGACTTTAAACAGAACCACACCAGAACCATTTAAACAGAACCACACCAGAACCCTTTAAACAGAACCACACCAGAACCCTTTAAACAGAACCACACCAGAACCCTTTAAACAGAACCACACCAGAACACTTTAAACAGAACCACACCAGAACCCTTTAAACAGAACCACACCAGAACCCTTTAAACAAAACCCTTTAAATAGAACCACACCAGAACCCTTTAAATAGAACCACACCAGAACCCTTTAAACAGAACCACACCAGAACTCTTTAAACAGAACCACACCAGAACCCTTTAAATAGAACCACGGCAGAACCCTTTAAACAGAACCACGCCAGAAGCCTTTAAATAGAACCACACCAGAACCCTTTAAACAGAACCACACCAGAACCCTTTAAATAGAACCACACCAGAACCCTTTAAACAGAACCACACTAGAACCCTTTAAACAGAAACACACCAGAACCTTTTAAACAGAACCACACCAGAACATTTTAAACAGAACCACACCAGAACCCTTTAAACATAACCACACCAGAACCTTTTAAACAGAAACACACCAGAACCTTTTAAACAGAACCACACCAGAACCCTTTAAACAGAACCACACTAGAACCCTTTAAACAGAACCACACTAGAACCCTTTAAACAGAACCACACTAGAACCCTTTAAACATGACCCTTTAAACAGAACCACACCAGAACCCTTTAAACAGAACCACACTAGAACCCTTTGAACAGGTGTAAGTGTGTAATTGGGGTGGGGAGGTGTGTGTGGGGGAGGAAGGAGGTTGGGGGACAAGGACCTAAACAGTTAGTCCAGCAGGCAGCGGGCCACTCCAGAGGAGGACCGAAACAGTTAGAACAGCAGGCAGCGGGCCACTCCAGAGGAGGACCTAAACAGCTAGTCCAGCAGGCAGCGGGCCACTCCAGAGGAGGACTGAAACAGTTAGAACAGCAGGCAGCGGGCCACTCCAGAGGAGGACCTAAACAGTTAGTCCTGCAGGCAGCGGGCCACTCCAGAGGAGGACCGAAACAGTTAGAACAGCAGGCAGCGGGCCACTCCAGAGGAGGACCTAAACAGTTAGTCCTGCAGGCAGCGGGCCACTCCAGAGGAGGACCGAAACAGTTAGAACAGCAGGCAGCGGGCCACTCCAGAGGAGGACCTAAACAGTTAGTCCAGCAGGCAGCGGGCCACTCCAGAGGAGGACCGAAACAGTTAGAACAGCAGGCAGCGGGCCACTCCAGAGGAGGACCTAAACAGTTAGTCCTGCAGGCAGCGGGCCACTCCAGAGGAGGACCGAAACAGTTAGAACAGCAGGCAGCGGGCCACTCCAGAGGAGGACCTAAACAGTTAGTCCAGCAGGCAGCGGGCCACTCCAGAGGAGGACCTAAACAGTTAGTCCAGCAGGCAGCGGGCCACTCCAGAGGAGGACCTAAACAGTTAGTCCAGCAGGCAGCGGGCCACTCCAGAGGAGGACCTAAACAGTTAGTCCAGCAGGCAGCGGGCCACTCCAGAGGAGGACCTAAACAGTTAGTCCAGCAGGCAGCGGGCCACTCCAGAGGAGGACCTAAACAGTTAGTCCAGCAGGCAGCGGGCTACTCCAGAGGAGGACCTAAACAGTTAGTCCAGCAGGCAGCGGGCCACTCCAGAGGAGGACCTAAACAGTTAGTCCAGCAGGCAGCGGGCCACTCCAGAGGAGGACCTAAACAGTTAGTCCAGCAGGCAGCGGGCCACTCCAGAGGAGGACCTAAACAGTTAGTCCAGCAGGCAGCGGTCCACTCCAGAGGAGGACCGAAACAGTTAGTCCCGCAGGCAGCGGGCCACTCCAGAGGAGGACCTAAACAGTTAGTCCAGCAGGCAGCGGGCCACTCCAGAGGAGGACCTAAACAGTTAGTCCAGCAGGCAGCGGGCCACTCCAGAGGAGGACCTAAACAGTTAGTCCAGCAGGCAGCGGTCCACTCCAGAGGAAGACCTAACCAGTTAGTCCAGCAGGCAGTGGGCCACTCCAGAGGAGGACCTAAACAGTTAGTCCAGCAGCCAGCGGGCCACTCCAGAGGAGGACCTAAACAGTTAGTCCAGCAGGCAGCGGGCCACTCCAGAGGAGGACCTAAACAGTTTGTCCAGCAGGCAGCGGGCCACTCCAGAGGAGGACCTAAACAGTTAGTCCAGCAGGCAGCGGGCCACTCCAGAGGAGGACCTAAACAGTTAGTCCAGCAGGCAGCGGGCCACTCCAGAGGAGGACCTAAACAGTTAGTCCAGCAGGCAGCGGGCCACTCCAGAGGAGGACCTAAACAGTTAGTCCAGCAGGGAGCGGGCCACTCCAGAGGAGGACCGAAACAGTTAGAACAGCAGGCAGCGGGCCACTCCAGAGGAGGACCTAAACAGTTAGTCCAGCAGGCAGAGGGTCACTCCAGAGGAGGACCTAAACAGTTTGTCCAGCAGGCAGCGGGCCACTCCAGAGGAGGACCTAAACAGTTGTCCAGCAGGCAGCGGGCCACTCCAGAGGAGGACCTAAACAGTTTGTCCAGCAGGCAGCGGGCCACTCCAGAGGAGGACCGAAACAGTTAGAACAGCAGGCAGCGGGCCACTCCAGAGGAGGACCGAAACAGTTAGAACAGCAGGCAGCGGGCCACTCCAGAGGAGGACCTAAACAGTTAGTCCAGCAGGCAGCGGGCCACTCCAGAGGAGGACCTAAACAGTTAGTCCAGCAGGCAGTGGGCCACTCCAGAGGAGGACCTAAACAGTTAGTCCAGCAGGCAGCGGGCCACTCCAGAGGAGGACCTAAACAGTTAGTCCAGCGGGCAGCGGTCCACTCCAGAGGATGACCTAAACAGTTAGTCCAGCAGGCAGCGGGCCACTCCAGAGGAGGACCTAAACAGTTAGTCCAGCAGGCAGCGGGCCACTCCAGAGGAGGACCTAAACAGTTAGTCCAGCAGGCAGCGGGCCACTCCAGAGGAGGACCTAAACAGTTAGTCCAGCAGGGAGCGGGCCACTCCAGAGGAGGACCTAAACAGTTAGTCCAGCAGGCAGCGGGCCACTCCAGAGGAGGACCTAAACAGTTAGTCCAGCAGGCAGCGGGCCACTCCAGAGGAGGACCTAAACAGTTAGTCCAGCAGGCAGCGGGCCACTCCAGAGGAGGACCTAAACAGTTAGTCCAGCAGGCAGCGGTCCACTCCAGAGGATGACCTAAACAGTTAGTCCAGCAGGCAGCGGGCCACTCCAGAGGATGACCTAAACAGTTAGTCCAGCAGGCAGCGGGCCACTCCAGAGGAGGACCTAAACAGTTAGTCCAGCAGGCAGCGGGCCACTCCAGAGGAGGACCTAAACAGTTAGTCCAGCAGGCAGCGGGCCACTCCAGAGGAGGACCTAAACAGTTAGTCCAGCAGGCAGTGGGCCACTCCAGAGGAGGACCTAAACAGTTAGTCCAGCAGGCAGCAGGCCACTCCAGAGGAGGACCTAAACAGTTAGTCCAGCAGGCAGGCCACTCCAGAGGAGGACCTTGTTATTGGGCTGATGCCTTGAAGAAAAAAGGAGGTAAATGGATGCCCTCCCCAGGCTCCTCCACCACTCGTCTCCTCCACCGCTCCATTTCCCAATGCACAAATTTCCATTTTAGCTTGTTTCCATGGGAACTGGCCTTCAATAGCTCGAAGAACAAAAGGCCATTCTGGATTACTCTAAAGAAGACCTGACTGGATTACACTCTAAAGAAGACCTGGCTGGATTACACTCTAAAGAAGACCTGGCTGGATTACACTCTAAAGAAGACCTGGCTGGATTACACTCTAAAGAAGAACTGGCTGGATTACACTCCAAAGAAGACCTGGCTGGATTCCACTCTAAAGAAGAACCGGCTGGATTACACACTAAAGAAGAACCGGCTGGATTACACTCTAAAGAAGACCTGGCTGGACTACACTCTAAAGAAGACCTGGCTGGATTACACTCTAAAGAAGAACTGGCTGGATTACACACTAAAGAAGACCTGGCTGGATTACACTCTAAAGAAGACCTGGCTGGGTTACACTAAAGAAGACCTAGCTGCGTTACACTAAAGAAGACCTGGCTGGATTACACTCTACAGAAGACCTGGCTGGATTACACTCTAAAGAAGACCTGGCTGGATTACACTCTACAGAAGACCTGGCTGGATTACACTCTACAGAAGACCTGGCTGGATTACACTCTAAAGAAGACCTGGCTGGGTTACACTCTACAGAAGACCTGGCTAGGTTACACTCTAAAGAAGACCTGGCTAGGTTACACTCTAAAGAAGACCTGGCTGGGTTACACTCTAAAGAAGACCTGGCTGGGTTACACTCTACAGATGACCTGGCTGGGTTACACTCTACAGAAGACCTGGCTAGGTTACACTCTAAAGATGACCTGGCTGGGTTACACTAAAGAAGACCTGGCTGGATTACACTCTACAGAAGACCTGGCTGGATTACACTCTAAAGAAGACCTGGCTGAATTACACTCTAAAGAAGACCTGGCTGGTTAACACTCTACAGAAGACCTGGCTGGATTACACTCTACAGAAGACCTGGCTGGTTAACACTCTACAGAAGACCTGGCTGGATTACACTCTACAGAAGACCTGGCTGGATTACACTCTAAAGAAGACCTGGCTGGATTACACTTTAAAGAAGACATGGCTGGATTACACTTTAAAGAAGACCTGGCTGGATTACACTTTAAAGAAGACCTGGCTGGATTACACTCTAAAGAAGACCTGGCTGGATTACACTCTAAAGAAGACCTGGCTGGGTTACACTTTAAAGAAGACCTGGCTGGATTACACTTTAAAGAAGACCTGGCTGGATTACACTTTAAACAAGACCTGGCTGGATTACACTCTAAAGAAGACCTGGCTGGGTTACACTAAAGAAGACCTAGCTGCGTTACACTAAAGAAGACCTGGCTGGATTACACTCTACAGAAGACCTGGCTGGATTACACTCTAAAGAAGACCTGGCTGGATTACACTCTACAGAAGACCTGGCTGGATTACACTCTACAGAAGACCTGGCTGGATTACACTCTAAAGAAGACCTGGCAAGGTTACACTCTACAGAAGACCTGGCTAGGTTACACTCTACAGAAGACCTGGCTGGGTTACACTCTAAAGAAGACCTGGCTGGGTTACACTCTACAGATGACCTGGCTGGGTTACACTCTACAGAAGACCTGGCTAGGTTACACTCTAAAGATGACCTGGCTGGGTTACACTAAAGAAGACCTGGCTGGATTACACTCTACAGAAGACCTGGCTGGATTACACTCTAAAGAAGACCTGGCTGAATTACACTCTAAAGAAGACCTGGCTGGTTAACACTCTACAGAAGACCTGGCTGGATTACACTCTACAGAAGACCTGGCTGGTTAACACTCTACAGAAGACCTGGCTGGATTACACTCTACAGAAGACCTGGCTGGATTACACTCTAAAGAAGACCTGGCTGGATTACACTTTAAAGAAGACATGGCTGGATTACACTTTAAAGAAGACCTGGCTGGATTACACTTTAAAGAAGACCTGGCTGGATTACACTCTAAAGAAGACCTGGCTGGATTACACTCTAAAGAAGAACTGTCTGGATTACACTCCAAACAAGACCTGGCTGGATTCCACTCTAAAGAAGAACCGGCTGGATTACACACTAAAGAAGAACCGGCTGGATTACACTCTAAAGAAGACCTGGCTGGACTACACTCTAAAGAAGACCTGGCTGGATTACACTCTAAAGAAGAACTGGCTGGATTACACACTAAAGAAGACCTGGCTGGGTTACACTAAAGAAGACCTAGCTGCGTTACACTAAAGAAGACCTGGCTGGATTACACTCTACAGAAGACCTGGCTGGATTACACTCTAAAGAAGACCTGGCTGGATTACACTCTACAGAAGACCTGGCTGGATTACACTCTACAGAAGACCTGGCTGGATTACACTCTAAAGAAGACCTGGCTGGGTTACACTCTACAGAAGACCTGGCTAGGTTACACTCTAAAGAAGACCTGGCTAGGTTACACTCTAAAGAAGACCTGGCTGGGTTACACTCTAAAGAAGACCTGGCTGGGTTACACTCTACAGATGACCTGGCTGGGTTACACTCTACAGAAGACCTGGCTAGGTTACACTCTAAAGATGACCTGGCTGGGTTACACTAAAGAAGACCTGGCTGGATTACACTCTACAGAAGACCTGGCTGGATTACACTCTAAAGAAGACCTGGCTGAATTACACTCTAAAGAAGACCTGGCTGGTTAACACTCTACAGAAGACCTGGCTGGATTACACTCTACAGAAGACCTGGCTGGTTAACACTCTACAGAAGACCTGGCTGGATTACACTCTACAGAAGACCTGGCTGGATTACACTCTAAAGAAGACCTGGCTGGATTACACTTTAAAGAAGACATGGCTGGATTACACTTTAAAGAAGACCTGGCTGGATTACACTTTAAAGAAGACCTGGCTGGATTACACTCTAAAGAAGACCTGGCTGGATTACACTCTAAAGAAGACCTGGCTGGGTTACACTTTAAAGAAGACCTGGCTGGATTACACTTTAAACAAGACCTGGCTGGATTACACTCTAAAGAAGACCTGGCTGGGTTACACTAAAGAAGACCTAGCTGCGTTACACTAAAGAAGACCTGGCTGGATTACACTCTACAGAAGACCTGGCTGGATTACACTCTAAAGAAGACCTGGCTGGATTACACTCTACAGAAGACCTGGCTGGATTACACTCTACAGAAGACCTGGCTGGATTACACTCTAAAGAAGACCTGGCAAGGTTACACTCTACAGAAGACCTGGCTAGGTTACACTCTACAGAAGACCTGGCTGGGTTACACTCTAAAGAAGACCTGGCTGGGTTACACTCTACAGATGACCTGGCTGGGTTACACTCTACAGAAGACCTGGCTAGGTTACACTCTAAAGATGACCTGGCTGGGTTACACTAAAGAAGACCTGGCTGGATTACACTCTACAGAAGACCTGGCTGGATTACACTCTAAAGAAGACCTGGCTGAATTACACTCTAAAGAAGACCTGGCTGGTTAACACTCTACAGAAGACCTGGCTGGATTACACTCTACAGAAGACCTGGCTGGTTAACACTCTACAGAAGACCTGGCTGGATTACACTCTACAGAAGACCTGGCTGGATTACACTCTAAAGAAGACCTGGCTGGATTACACTTTAAAGAAGACATGGCTGGATTACACTTTAAAGAAGACCTGGCTGGATTACACTTTAAAGAAGACCTGGCTGGATTACACTCTAAAGAAGACCTGGCTGGATTACACTCTAAAGAAGACCTGGCTAGGTTACACTCTAAAGAAGACCTGGCTGGGTTACACTCTAAAGAAGACCTGGCTGGGTTACACTCTACAGATGACCTGGCTGGGTTACACTCTACAGAAGACCTGGCTAGGTTACACTCTAAAGATGACCTGGCTGGGTTACACTAAAGAAGACCTAGCTGCGTTACACTAAAGAAGACCTGGCTGGATTACACTCTACAGAAGACCTGGCTGGATTACACTCTAAAGAAGACCTGGCTGGATTACACTCTACAGAAGACCTGGCTGGATTACACTCTACAGAAGACCTGGCTGGATTACACTCTAAAGAAGACCTGGCTGGGTTACACTCTACAGAAGACCTGGCTAGGTTACACTCTAAAGAAGACCTGGCTAGGTTACACTCTAAAGAAGACCTGGCTGGGTTACACTCTAAAGAAGACCTGGCTGGGTTACACTCTACAGATGACCTGGCTGGGTTACACTCTACAGAAGACCTGGCTAGGTTACACTCTAAAGATGACCTGGCTGGGTTACACTAAAGAAGACCTGGCTGGATTACACTCTACAGAAGACCTGGCTGGATTACACTCTAAAGAAGACCTGGCTGAATTACACTCTAAAGAAGACCTGGCTGGTTAACACTCTACAGAAGACCTGGCTGGATTACACTCTACAGAAGACCTGGCTGGTTAACACTCTACAGAAGACCTGGCTGGATTACACTCTACAGAAGACCTGGCTGGATTACACTCTAAAGAAGACCTGGCTGGATTACACTTTAAAGAAGACATGGCTGGATTACACTTTAAAGAAGACCTGGCTGGATTACACTTTAAAGAAGACCTGGCTGGATTACACTCTAAAGAAGACCTGGCTGGATTACACTCTAAAGAAGACCTGGCTGGGTTACACTTTAAAGAAGACCTGGCTGGATTACACTTTAAACAAGACCTGGCTGGATTACACTCTAAAGAAGACCTGGCTGGGTTACACTAAAGAAGACCTAGCTGCGTTACACTAAAGAAGACCTGGCTGGATTACACTCTACAGAAGACCTGGCTGGATTACACTCTAAAGAAGACCTGGCTGGATTACACTCTACAGAAGCGCTGGCTGGATTACACTCTACAGAAGACCTGGCTGGATTACACTCTAAAGAAGACCTGGCAAGGTTACACTCTACAGAAGACCTGGCTAGGTTACACTCTACAGAAGACCTGGCTGGGTTACACTCTAAAGAAGACCTGGCTGGGTTACACTCTACAGATGACCTGGCTGGGTTACACTCTACAGAAGACCTGGCTAGGTTACACTCTAAAGATGACCTGGCTGGGTTACACTAAAGAAGACCTGGCTGGATTACACTCTACAGAAGACCTGGCTGGATTACACTCTAAAGAAGACCTGGCTGAATTACACTCTAAAGAAGACCTGGCTGCTTAACACTCTACAGAAGACCTGGCTGGATTACACTCTACAGAAGACCTGGCTGGTTAACACTCTACAGAAGACCTGGCTGGATTACACTCTACAGAAGACCTGGCTGGATTACACTCTAAAGAAGACCTGGCTGGATTACACTTTAAAGAAGACATGGCTGGATTACACTTTAAAGAAGACCTGGCTGGATTACACTTTAAAGAAGACCTGGCTGGATTACACTCTAAAGAAGACCTGGCTGGATTACACTCTAAAGAAGACCTGGCTAGGTTACACTCTAAAGAAGACCTGGCTGGGTTACACTCTAAAGAAGACCTGGCTGGGTTACACTCTACAGATGACCTGGCTGGGTTACACTCTACAGAAGACCTGGCTAGGTTACACTCTAAAGATGACCTGGCTGGGTTACACTAAAGAAGACCTGGCTGGATTACACTCTACAGAAGACCTGGCTGGATTACACTCTAAAGAAGACCTGGCTGAATTACACTCTAAAGAAGACCTGGCTGGTTAACACTCTACAGAAGACCTGGCTGGATTACACTCTACAGAAGACCTGGCTGGATTACACTCTACAGAAGACCTGGCTGGATTACACTTTAAACAAGACCTGGCTGGATTACACTTTAAACAAGACCTGGCTGGATTACACTCTAAAGAAGACCTGGCTGGATTACACTTTAAACAAGACCTGGCTGGATTACACTCTAAAGAAGACCTGGCTGGATTACACTTTAAAGAAGACCTGGCTGGATTACACTTTAAAGAAGACCTGGCTGGCTTACACTCTAAAGAAGACCTGGCTGGATAACGCTCTAAAGAAGACCTGGCTGGATTACACTCTAAAGAAGACCTGGCTGGGTTACACTCTAAAGAAGACCTGGCTGGATAACGCTCTAAAGAAGACCTGGCTGGATTACACTCTAAAGAAGAACTGGCTGGATTACACTCTAAAGAAGACCTGGCTGGATTACACACTAAAGAAGACCTGGCTGGATTACACTCTACAGAAGACCTGGCTGGATTACACTCTAAAGAAGACCTGGCTGGATTACACTCTACAGAAGACCTGGCTGGATTACACTCTAAAGAAGACCTGGCTGAATTACACTCTAAAGAAGACCTGGTTGGTTAACACTCTACAGAAGACCTGGCTGGATTACACTCTACAGAAGACCTGGCTGGTTAACACTCTACAGAAGACCTGGCTGGATTACACTCTACAGAAGACCTGGCTGGATTACACTTTTAAGAAGACCTGGCTGGATTACACTTTAAAGAAGACATGGCTGGATTACACTTTAAAGAAGACCTGGCTGGATTACACTTTAAAGAAGACCTGGCTGGATTACACTCTAAAGAAGACCTGGCTGGATTACACTCTAAAGAAGACCTGGCTGGGTTACACTTTAAAGAAGACCTGGCTGGATTACACTTTAAAGAAGACCTGGCTGGATTACACTTTAAACAAGACCTGGCTGGATTACACTCTAAAGAAGACCTGGCTGGATTACACTTTAAACAAGACCTGGCTGGATTACACTCTAAAGAAGACCTGGCTGGATTACACTTTAAAGAAGACCTGGCTGGATTACACTTTAAAGAAGACCTGGCTGGATTACACTCTAAAGAAGACCTGGCTGGATAACGCTCTAAAGAAGACCTGGCTGGATTACACTCTAAAGAAGACCTGGCTGGGTTACACTCTAAAGAAGACCTGGCTGGATAACGCTCTAAAGAAGACCTGGCTGGATTACACTCTAAAGAAGAACTGGCTGGATTACACTCTAAAGAAGAACCTGGCTGGATTACACACTAAAGAAGACCTGGCTGGATTACACTCTACAGAAGACCTGGCTGGATTACACTCTAAAGAAGACCTGGCTGGATTGCACTCTACAGAAGACCTGGCTGGATTACACTCTACAGAAGACCTGGCTGGATTACACTCTACAGAAGACCTGGCTGGATTACACTCTAAAGAAGACCTGGCTGGATTACACTTTAAAGAAGACCTGGCTGGATTACACTTTAAAGAAGACCTGGCTGGATTACACTTTAAAGAAGACCTGGCTGGATTACACTCTAAAGAAGACCTGGCTGGATTACACTCTAAAGAAGACCTGGCTGGGTTACACTTTAAAGAAGACCTGGCTGGATTACACTTTAAAGAAGACCTGGCTGGATTACACTTTAAACAAGACCTGGCTGGATTACACTCTAAAGAAGACCTGGCTGGATTACACTTTAAACAAGACCTGGCTGTATTACACTCTAAAGAAGACCTGGCTGGATTACACTTTAAAGAAGACCTGGCTGGATTACACTTTAAAGAAGACCTGGCTGGATTACACTCTAAAGAAGACCTGGCTGGATTACACTTTAAAGAAGACCTGGCTGGATTACACTTTAAAGAAGACCTGGCTGGATTACACTTTAAAGAAGACCTGGCTGGATTACACTCTAAAGAAGACCTGGCTGGATTACACTCTAAAGAAGACCTGGCTGGATTACACTCTAAAGAAGACCTGGCTGGATTACACTTTAAAGAAGACCTGGCTGGATTACACTTTAAAGAAGACCTGGCTGGATTACACTCTAAAGAAGACCTGGCTGGATTACACTCTAAAGAAGACCTGGCTGGGTTACACTCTAAAGAAGACCTGGCTGGATTACACTCTAAAGAAGACCTGGCTGGATTACACTTTAAAGAAGACCTGGCTGGATTACACTTTAAAGAAGACCTGGCTGGATTACACTCTAAAGAAGACCTGGCTGGATTACACTCTAAAGAAGACCTGGCTGGATTACACTCTACAGAAGACCTGGCTGGATTACACTCTAAAGATGACCTGGCTGGATTACACTCCAAAGAAGACCTGGCTGGATTACACTTTAAAGAAGACCTGGCTGGATTACACTCTAAAGAAGACCTGGCTGGATTACACTCTAAAGAAGACCTGGCTGGATTACACTCTAAAGAAGACCTGGCTGGATTACACTCTAAAGAAGACCTGGCTGGATTACACTCTAAAGAAGACCTGGCTGGATTACACTCTAAAGAAGACCTGGCTGGATTACACTCTAAAGAAGACCTGGCTGGATTACACTCTAAAGAAGACCTGGCTGGATTACACTCTACAGAAGACCTGGCTGGATTACACTCTAAAGAAGACCTGGCTGGATTACACTCTAAAGAAGACCTGGCTGGATTACACTCTAAAGAAGACCTGGCTGGATTACACTCTAAAGAAGACCTGGCTGGATTACACTCTAAAGAAGACCTGGCTGGATTACACTCTAAAGAAGACCTGGCTGGATTACACTTTAAAGAAGACCTGGCTGGATTACATTTTAAAGAAGACCTGGCTGGATTACACTCTAAAGAAGACCTGGCTGGATTACACTCTAAAGAAGACCTGGCTGGATTACACTCTAAAGAAGACCTGGCTGGATTACACTTTAAAGAAGACCTGGCTGGATTACACTCTAAAGAAGACCTGGCTGGATTACACTCTAAAGAAGACCTGGCTGGATAACACTCTAAAGAAGACCTGGCTGGATTACACTCTAAAGAAGCCCTGGCTGGATTACACTCTAAAGAAGACCTGGCTGGATTACACTCTAAAGAAGACCTGGCTGGATTACACTCTACAGAAGACCTGTCTAGGTCCTGGTTGATGAGGAGTTGATGAGGAGAGGGTCAGTAAAACCCAGATCTGACCTGGTTGATGAGGAGAGAGGAGAGGGCCAGTAAAACCCACAACTGACCTGGTTGATGAGGAGAGAGGAGAGGGCCAGTAAAACCCAGATCTGACCTGGTTGATGAGGAGAGAGGAGAGGGCCAGTAAAACCCAGATCTGACCTGGTTGATGAGAAGAGGGTCAGTAAAACCCAGATCTGACCTGGTTGATGAGGAGAGAGGAGAGGGCCAGTAAAACCCAGATCTGACCTGGTTAATGAGGAGAGGGCCAGTTAAACCCAGATCTGACCTGGTTGATGAGGAGAGAGGAGAGGGCCAGTAAAACCCAGATCTGACCTGGTTGATGAGGAGAGAGGAGAGGGCCAGTAAAACCCAGATCTGACCTGGTTGATGAGGAGAGGGTCAGTAAAACCCAGAACTGACCTGGTTGATGAGGAGAGATGAGAGGGCCAGTAAAACCCAGATCTGACCTGGTTGATGAGGAGAGGACCAGTAAAACCCAGATCTGACCTGGTTGATGAGGAGAGAGGAGAGGGTCAGTAAAACCCAGATCTGACCTGGTTGATGAGGAGAGAGGAGAGGGCCAGTAAAACCCAGATCTGACCTGGTTGATGAGGAGAGGGCCAGTAAAACCCAGATCTGACCTGGTTGATGAGGAGAGGGCCAGTAAAACCCAGATCTGACCTGGTTGATGAGGAGAAAGGAGAGGGTCAGTAAAACCCAGATCTGACCTGGTTGATGAGGAGAGAGGAGAGGGCCAGTAAAACCCAGATCTGACCTGGTTGATGAGGAGAGAGGAGAGGGCCAGTAAAACCCAGATCTGACCTGGTTGATGAGGAGAGAGGAGAGGGCCAGTAAAACCCAGATCTGACCTGGTTGATGAGGAGAGGGTCAGTAAAACCCAGACCTGACCTGGTTGATGAGGAGAGAGGAGAGGGCCAGTAAAACCCAGATCTGACCTGGTTGATGAGGAGAGGGTCAGTAAAACCCAGATCTGACCTGGTTGATGAGGAGAGAGGGTCAGTAAAACCCAGATCTGACCTGGTTGATGAGGAGAGAGGAGAGGGCCAGTAAAACCCAGATCTGACCTGGTTGATGAGGAGAGAGGAGAGGGCCAGTAAAATCCAGATCTGACCTGGTTGATGAGGAGAGAGGAGAGGGCCAGTAAAACCCAGAACTGACCTGGTTGATGAGGAGAGAGGAGAGGACCAGTAAAACCCAGATCTGACCTGGTTGATGAGGAGAGAGGAGAGGGTCAGTAAAACCCAGATCTGACCTGGTTGATGAGGAGAGAGGAGAGGGTCAGTAAAACCCAGATCTGACCTGGTTGATGAGGAGAGGGCCAGTAAAACCCAGATCTGACCTGGTTGATGAGGAGAGGGCCAGTAAAACCCAGATCTGACCTGGTTGATGAGGAGAGAGGAGAGGGTCAGTAAAACCCAGATCTGACCTGGTTGATGAGGAGAGAGGAGAGGGCCAGTAAAACCCAGATCTGACCTGGTTGATTAGGAGAGGGTCAGTAAAACCCAGATCTGACCTGGTTGATGAGGAGAGGGCCAGTAAAACCCAGATCTGACCTGGTTGATGAGGAGAGAGGAGAGGGTCAGTAAAACCCAGATCTGACCTGGTTAATGAGGAGAGAGGAGAGGGCCAGTAAAACCCAGATCTGACCTGGTTGATGAGGAGAGGACCAGTAAAACCCAGATCTGACCTGGTTGATGAGGAGAGGGCCAGTAAAACCCAGATCTGACCTGGTTAATGAGGAGAGGGCCAGTTAAACCCAGATCTGACCTGGTTGATGAGGAGAGAGGAGAGGGCCAGTAAAACCCAGAACTGACCTGGTTGATGAGGAGAGAGGAGAGGGCCAGTAAAACCCAGATCTGACCTGGTTGATGAGGAGAGAGGAGAGGGCCAGTAAAACCCAGATCTGACCTGGTTGATGAGGAGAGGGTCAGTAAAACCCAGAACTGACCTGGTTGATGAGGAGAGAGGAGAGGGCCAGTAAAACCCAGATCTGACCTGGTTGATGAGGAGAGGGTCAGTAAAACCCAGATCTGACCTGGTTAATGAGGAGAGAGGAGAGGGCCAGTAAAACCCAGAGCTGACCTGGTTGATGAGGAGAGAGGAGAGGGCCAGTAAAACCCAGATATGACCTGGTCGATGAGGAGAGAGGAGAGGGCCAGTAAAACCCAGATCTGACCTGGTTGATGAGGAGAGGGTCAGTAAAACCCAGATCTGACCTGGTTGATGAGGAGAGAGGAGAGGGCCAGTAAAACCCAGATCTGACCTGGTTAATGAGGAGAGGGCCAGTTAAACCCAGATCTGACCTGGTTGATGAGGAGAGAGGAGAGGGCCAGTAAAACCCAGAACTGACCTGGTTGATGAGGAGAGAGGAGAGGGCCAGTAAAACCCAGATCTGACCTGGTTGATGAGGAGAGAGGAGAGGGCCAGTAAAACCCAGATCTGACCTGGTTGATGAGGAGAGGGTCAGTAAAACCCAGAACTGACCTGGTTGATGAGGAGAGAGGAGAGGGCCAGTAAAACCCAGATCTGACCTGGTTGATGAGGAGAGGGTCAGTAAAACCCAGATCTGACCTGGTTGATGAGGAGAGAGGAGAGGGCCAGTAAAACCCAGATCTGACCTGGTTGATGAGGAGAGGGCCAGTAAAACCCAGATCTGACCTGGTTGATGAGGAGAGAGGGTCAGTAAAACCCAGATCTGACCTGGTTGATGAGGAGAGAGGAGAGGGCCAGTAAAACCCAGATCTGACCTGGTTGATGAGGAGAGAGGAGAGGGCCAGTAAAACCCAGATCTGACCTGGTTGATGAGGAGAGAGGAGAGGGCCAGTAAAACCCAGAACTGACCTGGTTGATGAGGAGAGAGGAGAGGGCCAGTAAAACCCAGATCTGACCTGGTTGATGAGGAGAGGGGAGAGGGTCAGTAAAACCCAGATCTGACCTGGTTGATGAGGAGAGGACCAGTAAAACCCAGATCTGACCTGGTTGATGAGGAGAGGACCAGTAAAACCCAGATCTGACCTGGTTGATGAGGAGAGAGGAGAGGGTCAGTAAAACCCAGATCTGACCTGGTTGATGAGGAGAGAGGAGAGGGCCAGTAAAACCCAGATCTGACCTGGTTGATGAGGAGAGGGCCAGTAAAACCCAGATCTGACCTGGTTGATGAGGAGAGAGGAGAGGGTCAGTAAAACCCAGATCTGACCTGGTTGATGAGGAGAGAGGAGAGGGCCAGTAAAACCCAGATCTGACCTGGTTGATGAGGAGAGAGGAGAGGGCCAGTAAAACCCAGATCTGACCTGGTTGATGAGGAGAGAGGAGAGGGCCAGTAAAACCCAGAACTGACCTGGTTGATGAGGAGAGAGGAGAGGGCCAGTAAAACCCAGATCTGACCTGGTTGATGAGGAGAGGGGAGAGGGTCAGTAAAACCCAGATCTGACCTGGTTAATGAGGAGAGGACCAGTAAAACCCAGATCTGACCTGGTTGATGAGGAGAGAGGAGAGGGCCAGTAAAACCCAGATCTGACCTGGTTAATGAGGAGAGAGGAGAGGGTCAGTAAAACCCAGATCTGACCTGGTTGATGAGGAGAGAGGAGAGGGCCAGTAAAACCCAGATCTGACCTGGTTGATGAGGAGAGGGCCAGTAAAACCCAGATCTGACCTGGTTGATGAGGAGAGGGCCAGTAAAACCCAGATCTGACCTGGTTGATGAGGAGAGAGGAGAGGGTCAGTAAAACCCAGATCTGACCTGGTTGATGAGGAGAGAGGAGAGGGCCAGTAAAACCCAGATCTGACCTGGTTAATGAGGAGAGAGGAGAGGGTCAGTAAAACCCAGATCTGACCTGGTTGATGAGGAGAGAGGAGAGGGCCAGTAAAACCCAGATCTGACCTGGTTGATGAGGAGAGGGCCAGTAAAACCCAGATCTGACCTGGTTGATGAGGAGAGGGCCAGTAAAACCCAGATCTGACCTGGTTGATGAGGAGAGAGGAGAGGGTCAGTAAAACCCAGATCTGACCTGGTTGATGAGGAGAGAGGAGAGGGCCAGTAAAACCCAGATCTGACCTGGTTGATGAGGAGAGAGGAGAGGGCCAGTAAAACCCAGATCTGACCTGGTTGATGAGGAGAGGGTCAGTAAAACCCAGATCTGACCTGGTTGATGAGGAGAGGACCAGTAAAACCCAGATCTGACCTGGTTGATGAGGAGAGGGCCAGTAAAACCCAGATCTGACCTGGTTGATGAGGAGAGAGGAGAGGGTCAGTAAAACCCAGATCTGACCTGGTTGATGAGGAGAGAGGAGAGGGCCAGTAAAACCCAGATCTGACCTGGTTGATGAGGAGAGAGGAGAGGGCCAGTAAAACCCAGATCTGACCTGGCTGATGAGGAGAGAGGAGAGGGCCAGTAAAACCCAGATCTGACCTGGTTGATGAGGAGAGAGGAGAGGGCCAGTAAAACCCAGATCTGACCTGGTTGATGAGGAGAGAGGAGAGGGTCAGTAAAACCCAGATCTGACCTGGTTGATGAGGAGAGGGCCAGTAAAACCCAGATCTGACCTGGTTGATGAGGAGAGAGGAGAGGGTCAGTAAAACCCAGATCTGACCTGGTTGATGAGGAGAGAGGAGAGGGTCAGTAAAACCCAGATCTGACCTGGTTGATGAGGAGAGTGGAGAGGGCCAGTAAAACCCAGATCTGACCTGGTTGATGAGGAGAGAGGAGAGGGCCAGTAAAACCCAGATCTGACCTGGTTGATTAGGAGAGGGTCAGTAAAACCCAGATCTGACCTGGTTGATGAGGAGAGGGCCAGTAAAACCCAGATCTGACCTGGTTGATGAGGAGAGAGGAGAGGGTCAGTAAAACCCAGATCTGACCTGGTTAATGAGGAGAGAGGAGAGGGCCAGTAAAACCCAGAGCTGACCTGGTTGATGAGGAGAGGACCAGTAAAACCCAGATCTGACCTGGTTGATGAGGAGAGGGCCAGTAAAACCCAGATCTGACCTGGTTAATGAGGAGAGGGCCAGTTAAACCCAGATCTGACCTGGTTGATGAGGAGAGAGGAGAGGGCCAGTAAAACCCAGAACTGACCTGGTTGATGAGGAGAGAGGAGAGGGCCAGTAAAACCCAGATCTGACCTGGTTGATGAGGAGAGAGGAGAGGGCCAGTAAAACCCAGATCTGACCTGGTTGATGAGGAGAGGGTCAGTAAAACCCAGAACTGACCTGGTTGATGAGGAGAGAGGAGAGGGCCAGTAAAACCCAGATCTGACCTGGTTGATGAGGAGAGGGTCAGTAAAACCCAGATCTGACCTGGTTAATGAGGAGAGAGGAGAGGGCCAGTAAAACCCAGAGCTGACCTGGTTGATGAGGAGAGAGGAGAGGGCCAGTAAAACCCAGATCTGACCTGGTTGATGAGGAGAGAGGAGAGGGCCAGTAAAACCCAGATCTGACCTGGTTGATGAGGAGAGGGTCAGTAAAACCCAGATCTGACCTGGTTGATGAGGAGAGAGGAGAGGGCCAGTAAAACCCAGATCTGACCTGGTTAATGAGGAGAGGGCCAGTTAAACCCAGATCTGACCTGGTTGATGAGGAGAGAGGAGAGGGCCAGTAAAACCCAGAACTGACCTGGTTGATGAGGAGAGAGGAGAGGGCCAGTAAAACCCAGATCTGACCTGGTTGATGAGGAGAGAGGAGAGGGCCAGTAAAACCCAGATCTGACCTGGTTGATGAGGAGAGGGTCAGTAAAACCCAGAACTGACCTGGTTGATGAGGAGAGAGGAGAGGGCCAGTAAAACCCAGATCTGACCTGGTTGATGAGGAGAGGGGAGAGGGTCAGTAAAACCCAGATCTGACCTGGTTGATGAGGAGAGGACCAGTAAAACCCAGATCTGACCTGGTTGATGAGGAGAGGACCAGTAAAACCCAGATCTGACCTGGTTGATGAGGAGAGAGGAGAGGGTCAGTAAAACCCAGATCTGACCTGGTTGATGAGGAGAGAGGAGAGGGCCAGTAAAACCCAGATCTGACCTGGTTGATGAGGAGAGGGCCAGTAAAACCCAGATCTGACCTGGTTGATGAGGAGAGGGCCAGTAAAACCCAGATCTGACCTGGTTGATGAGGAGAGAGGAGAGGGTCAGTAAAACCCAGATCTGACCTGGTTGATGAGGAGAGAGGAGAGGGCCAGTAAAACCCAGATCTGACCTGGTTGATGAGGAGAGAGGAGAGGGCCAGTAAAACCCAGATCTGACCTGGTTGATGAGGAGAGAGGAGAGGGCCAGTAAAACCCAGAACTGAACTGGTTGATGAGGAGAGAGGAGAGGGCCAGTAAAACCCAGATCTGACCTGGTTGATGAGGAGAGGGGAGAGGGTCAGTAAAACCCAGATCTGACCTGGTTAATGAGGAGAGGACCAGTAAAACCCAGATCTGACCTGGTTGATGAGGAGAGAGGAGAGGGCCAGTAAAACCCAGATCTGACCTGGTTGATGAGGAGAGAGGAGAGGGTCAGTAAAACCCAGATCTGACCTGGTTGATGAGGAGAGAGGAGAGGGCCAGTAAAACCCAGATCTGACCTGGTTGATGAGGAGAGGGCCAGTAAAACCCAGATCTGACCTGGTTGATGAGGAGAGGGCCAGTAAAACCCAGATCTGACCTGGTTGATGAGGAGAGAGGAGAGGGTCAGTAAAACCCAGATCTGACCTGGTTGATGAGGAGAGAGGAGAGGGCCAGTAAAACCCAGATCTGACCTGGTTAATGAGGAGAGAGGAGAGGGTCAGTAAAACCCAGATCTGACCTGGTTGATGAGGAGAGAGGAGAGGGCCAGTAAAACCCAGATCTGACCTGGTTGATGAGGAGAGGGCCAGTAAAACCCAGATCTGACCTGGTTGATGAGGAGAGGGCCAGTAAAACCCAGATCTGACCTGGTTGATGAGGAGAGAGGAGAGGGTCAGTAAAACCCAGATCTGACCTGGTTGATGAGGAGAGAGGAGAGGGCCAGTAAAACCCAGATCTGACCTGGTTGATGAGGAGAGAGGAGAGGGCCAGTAAAACCCAGATCTGACCTGGTTGATGAGGAGAGGGTCAGTAAAACCCAGATCTGACCTGGTTGATGAGGAGAGGACCAGTAAAACCCAGATCTGACCTGGTTGATGAGGAGAGGGCCAGTAAAACCCAGATCTGACCTGGTTGATGAGGAGAGAGGAGAGGGTCAGTAAAACCCAGATCTGACCTGGTTGATGAGGAGAGAGGAGAGGGCCAGTAAAACCCAGATCTGACCTGGTTGATGAGGAGAGAGGAGAGGGCCAGTAAAACCCAGATCTGACCTGGCTGATGAGGAGAGAGGAGAGGGCCAGTAAAACCCAGATCTGACCTGGTTGATGAGGAGAGAGGAGAGGGCCAGTAAAACCCAGATCTGACCTGGTTGATGAGGAGAGAGGAGAGGGTCAGTAAAACCCAGATCTGACCTGGTTGATGAGGAGAGGGCCAGTAAAACCCAGATCTGACCTGGTTGATGAGGAGAGAGGAGAGGGTCAGTAAAACCCAGATCTGACCTGGTTGATGAGGAGAGAGGAGAGGGTCAGTAAAACCCAGATCTGACCTGGTTGATGAGGAGAGTGGAGAGGGCCAGTAAAACCCAGATCTGACCTGGTTGATGAGGAGAGAGGAGAGGGCCAGTAAAACCCAGATCTGACCTGGTTGATTAGGAGAGGGTCAGTAAAACCCAGATCTGACCTGGTTGATGAGGAGAGGGCCAGTAAAACCCAGATCTGACCTGGTTGATGAGGAGAGAGGAGAGGGTCAGTAAAACCCAGATCTGACCTGGTTAATGAGGAGAGAGGAGAGGGCCAGTAAAACCCAGAGCTGACCTGGTTGATGAGGAGAGGACCAGTAAAACCCAGATCTGACCTGGTTGATGAGGAGAGGGCCAGTAAAACCCAGATCTGACCTGGTTAATGAGGAGAGGGCCAGTTAAACCCAGATCTGACCTGGTTGATGAGGAGAGAGGAGAGGGCCAGTAAAACCCAGAACTGACCTGGTTGATGAGGAGAGAGGAGAGGGCCAGTAAAACCCAGATCTGACCTGGTTGATGAGGATAGAGGAGAGGGCCAGTAAAACCCAGATCTGACCTGGTTGATGAGGAGAGGGTCAGTAAAACCCAGAACTGACCTGGTTGATGAGGAGAGAGGAGAGGGCCAGTAAAACCCAGATCTGACCTGGTTGATGAGGAGAGGGTCAGTAAAACCCAGATCTGACCTGGTTAATGAGGAGAGAGGAGAGGGCCAGTAAAACCCAGAGCTGACCTGGTTGATGAGGAGAGAGGAGAGGGCCAGTAAAACCCAGATCTGACCTGGTTGATGAGGAGAGAGGAGAGGGCCAGTAAAACCCAGATCTGACCTGGTTGATGAGGAGAGGGTCAGTAAAACCCAGATCTGACCTGGTTGATGAGGAGAGAGGAGAGGGCCAGTAAAACCCAGATCTGACCTGGTTAATGAGGAGAGGGCCAGTTAAACCCAGATCTGACCTGGTTGATGAGGAGAGAGGAGAGGGCCAGTAAAACCCAGAACTGACCTGGTTGATGAGGAGAGAGGAGAGGGCCAGTAAAACCCAGATCTGACCTGGTTGATGAGGAGAGAGGAGAGGGCCAGTAAAACCCAGATCTGACCTGGTTGATGAGGAGAGGGTCAGTAAAACCCAGAACTGACCTGGTTGATGAGGAGAGAGGAGAGGGCCAGTAAAACCCAGATCTGACCTGGTTGATGAGGAGAGGGTCAGTAAAACCCAGATCTGACCTGGTTGATGAGGAGAGAGGAGAGGGCCAGTAAAACCCAGATCTGACCTGGTTGATGAGGAGAGGGCCAGTAAAACCCAGATCTGACCTGGTTGATGAGGAGAGAGGGTCAGTAAAACCCAGATCTGACCTGGTTGATGAGGAGAGAGGAGAGGGCCAGTAAAACCCAGATCTGACCTGGTTGATGAGGAGAGAGGAGAGGGCCAGTAAAACCCAGATCTGACCTGGTTGATGAGGAGAGAGGAGAGGGCCAGTAAAACCCAGAACTGACCTGGTTGATGAGGAGAGAGGAGAGGGCCAGTAAAACCCAGATCTGACCTGGTTGATGAGGAGAGGGGAGAGGGTCAGTAAAACCCAGATCTGACCTGGTTGATGAGGAGAGGACCAGTAAAACCCAGATCTGACCTGGTT
>NC_074675.1:3057525-3155025 GCF_029448725.1 Salvelinus fontinalis
TGCGGTAACATGAGATACACTGAGGAGACAACACAAACATCAAGCTGTTTCCTGCGGTAACATGAGATACACTGAGGAGACAACACAAACATCAAGCTGTTTCCTGCGGTAACATGAGATACACTGAGGAGACAACACAAACATCAAGCTGTTTCCTGCGGTAACATGAGATACTCTGAGGAGACAACACAAACATCAAGCTGCTTCCAGCGGTAACATGAGATACTCTGAGGAGACAACACAAACATCAAGCTGCTTCCAGCGGTAACATGAGATACTCTGAGGAGACAACACAAACATCAAGCTGCTTCCAGCGGTAACATGAGATACTCTGAGGAGACAACACAAACATCAATCTGCTTCCTGCGGTAACATGAGATACTCTGAGACAACACAAACATCAAGCTGCTTCCTGCGGTAACATGAGATACTCTGAGAGGACAACACAAACATCAAGCTGCTTCCAGCGGTAACATGAGATACTCTGAGGAGACAACACAAACATCAAGCTGCTTCCAGCGGTAACATGAGATACTCTGAGGAGACAACACAAACATCAAGCTGCTTCCTGCGGTAACATGAGATACTCTGAGGAGACAACACAAACATCAAGCTGCTTCCTGCGGTAACATGAGATACTCTGAGACAACACAAACATCAAGCTGCTTCCTGCGGTAACATGAGATACTCTGAGGAGACAACACAAACATCAAGCTGCTTCCTGCGGTAACATGAGATACTCTGAGGAGACAACACAAACATCAAGCTGCTTCCTGCGGTAACATGAGATACTCTGAGGAGACAACACAAACATCAAGCTGCTTCCTGCGGTAACATGAGATACTCTGAGGAGACAACACAAACATCAAGCTGCTTCCTGCGGTAACATGAGATACTCTGAGGAGACAACACAAACATCAAGCTGCTTCCTGCGGTAACATGAGATACTCTGAGGAGACAACACAAACATCAAGCTGCTTCCTGCGGTAACATGAGATACTCTGAGGAGACAACACAAACATAAAGCTGCTTCCTGCGGTAACATGAGATACTCTGAGGAGACAACACAAACATTAAGCTGCTTCCTGCGGTAACATGAGATACTCTGAGGAGACAACACAAACAGCAAGCTGCTTCCAGCGGTAACATGAGATACTCTGAGGAGACAACACAAACATCAAGCTGCTTCCTGCGGTAACATGAGATACTCTGAGGAGACAACACAAACATCAAACTGCTTCCTGCGGTAACATGAGATACTCTGAAGACAACACAAACATCAAGCTGCTTCCTGCGGTAACATGAGATACTCTGAGGAGACAACACAAACATCAAGCTGCTTCCAGCGGTAACATGAGATACTCTGAGACAACACAAACATCAAGCTGCTTCCTGCGGTAACATGAGATACTCTGAGGAGACAACACAAACATCAAGCTGCCTCCTGCGGTAACATGAGATACTCTGAGACAACACAAACATCAAGCTGCTTCCTGCGGTAACATGAGATACTCTGAGGAGACAACACAAACATCAAGCTGCTTCCAGCGGTAACATGAGATACTCTGAGGAGACAACACAAACATCAATCTGCTTCCTGCGGTAACATGAGATACTCTGAGGAGACAACACAAACATCAAGCTGCTTCCTGCGGTAACATGAGATACTCTGAGACAACACAAACATCAAGCTGCTTCCTGCGGTAACATGAGATACTCTGAGGAGACAACACAAACATCAAGCTGCTTCCTGCGGTAACATGAGATACTCTGAGATAACACAAACATCAAGCTGCTTCCTGCGGTAACATGAGATACTCTGAGACAACACAAACATCAAGCTGCTTCCTGCGGTAACATGAGATACTCTGAGGAGACAACACAAACATCAATCTGCTTCCTGCGGTAACATGAGATACTCTGAGGAGACAACACAAACATCAAGCTGCTTCCTGTGGTAACATGAGATACTCTGAGGAGACAACACAAACATCAAGCTGCTTCCTGCGGTAACATGAGATACTCTGAGGAGACAACACAAACATCAAGCTGCTTCCTGCGGTAACATGAGATACTCTGAGGAGACAACACAAACATCAAGCTGCTTCCTGCGGTAACATGAGATACTCTGAGACAACACAAACATCAAGCTGTTTCCTGCGGTAACATGAGATACTCTGAGGAGACAACACAAACATCAAGCTGTTTCCTGCGGTAACATGAGATACTCTGAGACAACACAAACATCAAGCTGCTTCCTGCGGTAACATGAGATACTCTGAGGAGACAACACAAACATCAAGCTGCTTCCAGCGGTAACATGAGATACTCTGAGGAGACAACACAAACATCAAGCTGCTTCCTGCGGTAACATGAGATACTCTGAGGAGACAACACAAACATCAAGCTGCTTCCTGCGGTAACATGAGATACTCTGAGGAGACAACACAAACATCAAGCTGCTTCCAGCGGTAACATGAGATACTCTGAGGAGACAACACAAACATCAAGCTGCTTCCTGCGGTAACATGAGATACTCTGAGGAGACAACACAAACATCAAGCTGCTTCCAGCGGTAACATGAGATACTCTGAGGAGACAACACAAACATCAAGCTGCTTCCAGCGGTAACATGAGATACTCTGAGGAGACAACACAAACATCAAGCTGCTTCCTGCGGTAACATGAGATACTCTGAGGAGACAACACAAACATCAAGCTGCTTCCTGCGGTAACATGAGATACTCTGAGGAGACAACACAAACATCAAGCTGCTTCCTGCGGTAACATGAGATACTCTGAGGAGACAACACAAACATCAAGCTGCTTCCTGCGGTAACATGAGATACTCTGAGGAGACAACACAAACATCAAGCTGCTTCCAGCGGTAACATGAGATACTCTGAGAGGACAACACAAACATCAAGCTGCTTCCAGCGGTAACATGAGATACTCTGAGGAGACAACACAAACATCAAGCTGCTTCCTGCGGTAACATGAGATACTCTGAGAGAACACAAACATCAAGCTGTTTCCAGCGGTAAAATGAGATACTCTGAGGAGACAACACAAACATCAAGCTGTTTCCTGCGGTAACATGAGATACTCTGAGGAGACAACACAAACATCAAGCTGCTTCCAGCGGTAACATGAGATACTCTGAGGAGACAACACAAACATCAAGCTGCTTCCTGTGGTAACATGAGATACTCTGAGGAGACAACACAAACATCAATCTGCTTCCTGCGGTAACATGAGATACTCTGAGGAGACAACACAAACATCAAGCTGCTTCCTGCGGTAACATGAGATACTCTGAGGAGACAACACAAACATCAAGCTGCTTCCAGCGGTAACATGAGATACTCTGAGGAGACAACACAAACATCAAGCTGCTTCCAGCGGTAACATGAGATACTCTGAGGAGACAACACAAACATCAAGCTGCTTCCTGCGGTAACATGAGATACTCTGAGGAGACAACACAAACATCAAGCTGCTTCCTGCGGTAACATGAGATACTCTGAGGAGACAACACAAACATCAAGCTGCTTCCTGCGGTAACATGAGATACTCTGAGACAACACAAACATCAAACTGCTTCCTGCGGTAACATGAGATACTCTGAGACAACACAAACATCAAGCTGCTTCCTGCGGTAACATGAGATACTCTGAGGAGACAACACAAACATCAAGCTGCTTCCTGCGGTAACATGAGATACTCTGAGGAGACAACACAAACATCAAGCTGCTTCCAGCGGTAACATGAGATACTCTGAGGAGACAACACAAACATCAAGCTGCTTCCAGCGGTAACATGAGATACTCTGAGGATACAACACAAACATCAAGCTGCTTCCTGCGGTAACATGAGATACTCTGAGGAGACAACACAAACATCAAGCTGCTTCCTGCGGTAACATGAGATACTCTGAGGAGACAACACAAACATCAAGCTGCTTCCTGCGGTAACATGAGATACTCTGAGGAGACAACACAAACATCAAGCTGCTTCCAGCGGTAACATGAGATACTCTGAGGAGACAACACAAACATCAAGCTGCTTCCTGCGGTAACATGAGATACTCTGAGGAGACAACACAAACATCAAGCTGCTTCCAGCGGTAACATGAGATACTCTGAGGAGACAACACAAACATCAAACTGCTTCCTGCGGTAACATGAGATACTCTGAGGAGACAACACAAACATCAAGCTGCTTCCTGTGGTAACATGAGATACTCTGAGACAACACAAACATCAAGCTGCTTCCTGCGGTAACATGAGATACTCTGAGGAGACAACACAAACATCAAGCTGCTTCCAGCGGTAACATGAGATACTCTGAGGAGACAGCACAAACATCAAGCTGCTTCCTGCGGTAACATGAGATACTCTGAGGAGACAACACAAACATCAAGCTGCTTCCAGCGGTAACATGAGATACTCTGAGACAAAACAAACATCAAGCTGTTTCCAGCGGTAACATGAGATACTCTGAGGAGACAACACAAACATCAAGCTGCTTCCAGCGGTAACATGAGATACTCTGAGACAACACAAACATCAAGCTGCTTCCTGCGGTAACATGAGATACTCTGAGGAGACAACACAAACATCAAGCTGCTTCCAGCGGTAACATGAGATACTCTGAGGAGACAACACAAACATAAAGCTGCTTCCTGAGGTAACATGAGATACTCTGAGGAGACAACACAAACATCAAGCTGCTTCCAGCGGTAACATGAGATACTCTGAGGAGACAACACAAACATCAAGCTGCTTCCAGCGGTAACATGAGATACTCTGAGATAACACAAACATCAAGCTGCTTCCAGCGGTAACATGAGATACTCTGAGACAACACAAACATCAAGCTGCTTCCTGTGGTAACATGAGATACTCTGAGGAGACAACACAAACATCAAGCTGCTTCCTGCGGTAACATGAGATACTCTGAGGAGACAACACAAACATCAAGCTGCTTCCTGCGGTAACATGAGATACTCTGAGGAGACAACACAAACATCAAGCTGCTTCCTGCGGTAACATGAGATACTCTGAGGAGACAACACAAACATCAAGCTGCTTCCTGCGGTAACATGAGATACTCTGAGACAACACAAACATCAAGCTGCTTCCTGCGGTAACATGAGATACTCTGAGGAGACAACACAAACATCAAGCTGCTTCCTGCGGTAACATGAGATACTCTGAGGAGACAACACAAACATCAAGCTGCTTCCTGCGGTAACATGAGATACTCTGAGGAGACAACACAAACATCAAGCTGCTTCCTGCGGTAACATGAGATACTCTGAGGAGACAACACAAACATCAAGCTGCTTCCTGCGGTAACATGAGATACTCTGAGGAGACAACACAAACATCAAGCTGCCTCCTGCGGTAACATGAGATACTCTGAGACAACACAAACATCAAGCTGCTTCCTGCGGTAACATGAGATACTCTGAGGAGACAACACAAACATCAAGCTGCTTCCAGCGGTAACATGAGATACTCTGAGACAACACAAACATCAAGCTGCTTCCTGCGGTAACATGAGATACTCTGAGACAACACAAACATCAAGCTGCTTCCTGCGGTAACATGAGATACTCTGAGACAACACAAACATCAAGCTGCTTCCTGCGGTAACATGAGATACTCTGAGGAGACAACACAAACATCAAGCTGCTTCCTGCGATAACATGAGATACTCTGAGGAGACAACACAAACATCAAGCTGCTTCCAGCGGTAACATGAGATACTCTGAGGAGACAACACAAACATCAAGCTGCTTCCAGCGGTAACATGAGATACTCTGAGGAGACAACACAAACATCAAGCTGCTTCCAGCGGTAACATGAGATACTCTGAGGAGACAACACAAACATCAAGCTGCTTCCTGCGGTAACATGAGATACTCTGAGGAGACAACACAAACATCAAGCTGCTTCCTGCGGTAACATGAGATACTCTGAGACAACACAAACATCAAACTGCTTCCTGCGGTAACATGAGATACTCTGAGACAACACAAACATCAAGCTGCTTCCTGCGGTAACATGAGATACTCTGAGGAGACAACACAAACATCAAGCTGCTTCCTGCGGTAACATGAGATACTCTGAGGAGACAACACAAACATCAAGCTGCTTCCAGCGGTAACATGAGATACTCTGAGGAGACAACACAAACATCAAGCTGCTTCCAGCGGTAACATGAGATACTCTGAGGAGACAACACAAACATCAAGCTGCTTCCTGCGGTAACATGAGATACTCTGAGGAGACAACACAAACATCAAGCTGCTTCCTGCGGTAACATGAGATACTCTGAGGAGACAACACAAACATCAAGCTGCTTCCTGCGGTAACATGAGATACTCTGAGGAGACAACACAAACATCAAGCTGCTTCCAGCGGTAACATGAGATACTCTGAGGAGACAACACAAACATCAAGCTGCTTCCTGCGGTAACATGAGATACTCTGAGGAGACAACACAAACATCAAGCTGCTTCCAGCGGTAACATGAGATACTCTGAGGAGACAACACAAACATCAAGCTGCTTCCAGCGGTAACATGAGATACTCTGAGGAGACAACACAAACATCAAGCTGCTTCCTGCGGTAACATGAGATACTCTGAGGAGACAACACAAACATCAAGCTGCTTCCTGCGGTAACATGAGATACTCTGAGGAGACAACACAAACATCAAGCTGCTTCCTGCGGTAACATGAGATACTCTGAGGAGACAACACAAACATCAAGCTGCTTCCAGCGGTAACATGAGATACTCTGAGGAGACAACACAAACATCAAGCTGCTTCCTGCGGTAACATGAGATACTCTGAGGAGACAACACAAACATCAAGCTGCTTCCAGCGGTAACATGAGATACTCTGAGGAGACAACACAAACATCAAACTGCTTCCTGCGGTAACATGAGATACTCTGAGGAGACAACACAAACATCAAGCTGCTTCCTGTGGTAACATGAGATACTCTGAGACAACACAAACATCAAGCTGCTTCCTGCGGTAACATGAGATACTCTGAGGAGACAACACAAACATCAAGCTGCTTCCAGCGGTAACATGAGATACTCTGAGGAGACAGCACAAACATCAAGCTGCTTCCTGCGGTAACATGAGATACTCTGAGGAGACAACACAAACATCAAGCTGCTTCCAGCGGTAACATGAGATACTCTGAGACAAAACAAACATCAAGCTGTTTCCAGCGGTAACATGAGATACTCTGAGGAGACAACACAAACATCAAGCTGCTTCCAGCGGTAACATGAGATACTCTGAGACAACACAAACATCAAGCTGCTTCCTGCGGTAACATGAGATACTCTGAGGAGACAACACAAACATCAAGCTGCTTCCAGCGGTAACATGAGATACTCTGAGGAGACAACACAAACATAAAGCTGCTTCCTGAGGTAACATGAGATACTCTGAGGAGACAACACAAACATCAAGCTGCTTCCAGCGGTAACATGAGATACTCTGAGATAACACAAACATCAAGCTGCTTCCAGCGGTAACATGAGATACTCTGAGACAACACAAACATCAAGCTGCTTCCTGTGGTAACATGAGATACTCTGAGGAGACAACACAAACATCAAGCTGCTTCCTGCGGTAACATGAGATACTCTGAGGAGACAACACAAACATCAAGCTGCTTCCTGCGGTAACATGAGATACTCTGAGGAGACAACACAAACATCAAGCTGCTTCCTGCGGTAACATGAGATACTCTGAGGAGACAACACAAACATCAAGCTGCTTCCTGCGGTAACATGAGATACTCTGAGACAACACAAACATCAAGCTGCTTCCTGCGGTAACATGAGATACTCTGAGGAGACAACACAAACATCAAGCTGCTTCCTGCGGTAACATGAGATACTCTGAGGAGACAACACAAACATCAAGCTGCTTCCTGCGGTAACATGAGATACTCTGAGGAGACAACACAAACATCAAGCTGCTTCCTGCGGTAACATGAGATACTCTGAGGAGACAACACAAACATCAAGCTGCTTCCTGCGGTAACATGAGATACTCTGAGGAGACAACACAAACATCAAGCTGCTTCCTGCGGTAACATGAGATACTCTGAGGAGACAACACAAACATCAAGCTGCTTCCTGCGGTAACATGAGATACTCTGAGGAGACAACACAAACATCAAGCTGCTTCCTGCGGTAACATGAGATACTCTGAGACAACACAAACATCAAGCTGCTTCCTGCGGTAACATGAGATACTCTGAGACAACACAAACATCAAGCTGCTTCCTGCGGTAACATGAGATACTCTGAGGAGACAACACAAACATCAAGCTGCCTCCTGCGGTAACATGAGATACTCTGAGACAACACAAACATCAAGCTGCTTCCAGCGGTAACATGAGATACTCTGAGACAACACAAACATCAAGCTGCTTCCTGCGGTAACATGAGATACTCTGAGACAACACAAACATCAAGCTGCTTCCTGCGGTAACATGAGATACTCTGAGGAGACAACACAAACATCAAGCTGCCTCCTGCGGTAACATGAGATACTCTGAGACAACACAAACATCAAGCTGCTTCCTGCGGTAACATGAGATACTCTGAGGAGACAACACAAACATCAAGCTGCCTCCTGCGGTAACATGAGATACTCTGAGACAACACAAACATCAAGCTGCTTCCTGCGGTAACATGAGATACTCTGAGGAGACAACACAAACATCAAGCTGCTTCCTGCGGTAACATGAGATACTCTGAGACAACACAAACATCAAGCTGCTTCCTGCGGTAACATGAGATACTCTGAGGAGACAACACAAACATCAAGCTGCTTCCTGCGGTAACATGAGATACTCTGAGATAACACAAACATCAAGCTGCTTCCTGCGGTAACATGAGATACTCTGAGTAGACAACACAAACATCAAGCTGCTTCCTGCGGTAACATGAGATACTCTGAGGAGACAACACAAACATCAAGCTGCTTCCTGCGGTAACATGAGATACTCTGAGGAGACAACACAAACATCAAGCTGCTTCCTGCGGTAACATGAGATACTCTGAGGAGACAACACAAACATCAAGCTGCTTCCTGCGGTAACATGAGATACTCTGAGACAACACAAACATCAAGCTGTTTCCTGCGGTAACATGAGATACTCTGAGGAGACAACACAAACATCAAGCTGTTTCCTGCGGTAACATGAGATACTCTGAGGAGACAACACAAACATCAAGCTGCTTCCAGCGGTAACATGAGATACTCTGAGACAACACAAACATCAAGCTGCTTCCTGCGGTAACATGAGATACTCTGAGGAGACAACACAAACATCAAGCTGCTTCCAGCGGTAACATGAGATACTCTGAGACAACACAAACATCAAGCTGCTTCCTGCGGTAACATGAGATACTCTGAGGAGACAACACAAACATCAAGCTGCTTCCAGCGGTAACATGAGATACTCTGAGGAGACAACACAAACATCAAGCTGCTTCCTGCGGTAACATGAGATACTCTGAGGAGACAACACAAACATCAAGCTGCTTCCAGCGGTAACATGAGATACTCTGAGGAGACAACACAAACATCAAGCTGCTTCCAGCGGTAACATGAGATACTCTGAGGAGACAACACAAACATCAAGCTGCTTCCAGCGGTAACATGAGATACTCTGAGGAGACAACACAAACATCAAGCTGCTTCCTGCGGTAACATGAGATACTCTGAGGAGACAACACAAACATCAAGCTGCTTCCTGCGGTAACATGAGATACTCTGAGACAACACAAACATCAAACTGCTTCCTGCGGTAACATGAGATACTCTGAGACAACACAAACATCAAGCTGCTTCCTGCGGTAACATGAGATACTCTGAGGAGACAACACAAACATCAAGCTGCTTCCAGCGGTAACATGAGATACTCTGAGGAGACAACACAAACATCAAGCTGCTTCCAGCGGTAACATGAGATACTCTGAGGAGACAACACAAACATCAAGCTGCTTCCTGCGGTAACATGAGATACTCTGAGGAGACAACACAAACATCAAGCTGCTTCCTGCGGTAACATGAGATACTCTGAGGAGACAACACAAACATCAAGCTGCTTCCTGCGGTAACATGAGATACTCTGAGGAGACAACACAAACATCAAGCTGCTTCCAGCGGTAACATGAGATACTCTGAGGAGACAACACAAACATCAAGCTGCTTCCTGCGGTAACATGAGATACTCTGAGGAGACAACACAAACATCAAGCTGCTTCCTGCGGTAACATGAGATACTCTGAGACAACACAAACATCAAACTGCTTCCTGCGGTAACATGAGATACTCTGAGACAACACAAACATCAAGCTGCTTCCTGCGGTAACATGAGATACTCTGAGGAGACAACACAAACATCAAGCTGCTTCCAGCGGTAACATGAGATACTCTGAGGAGACAACACAAACATCAAGCTGCTTCCAGCGGTAACATGAGATACTCTGAGGAGACAACACAAACATCAAGCTGCTTCCTGCGGTAACATGAGATACTCTGAGGAGACAACACAAACATCAAGCTGCTTCCTGCGGTAACATGAGATACTCTGAGGAGACAACACAAACATCAAGCTGCTTCCTGCGGTAACATGAGATACTCTGAGGAGACAACACAAACATCAAGCTGCTTCCAGCGGTAACATGAGATACTCTGAGGAGACAACACAAACATCAAGCTGCTTCCTGCGGTAACATGAGATACTCTGAGACAACACAAACATCAAGCTGCTTCCAGCGGTAACATGAGATACTCTGAGACAACACAAACATCAAGCTGCTTCCTGCGGTAACATGAGATACTCTGAGGAGACAACACAAACATCAAGCTGCTTCCTGCGGTAACATGAGATACTCTGAGGAGACAACACAAACATCAAGCTGCTTCCTGTGGTAACATGAGATACTCTGAGGAGACAACACAAACATCAAACTGCTTCCTGCGGTAACATGAGATACTCTGAGGAGACAACACAAACATCAAGCTGCTTCCTGTGGTAACATGAGATACTCTGAGACAACACAAACATCAAGCTGCTTCCTGCGGTAACATGAGATACTCTGAGGAGACAACACAAACATCAAGCTGCTTCCTGCGGTAACATGAGATACTCTGAGGAGACAGCACAAACATCAAGCTGCTTCCTGCGGTAACATGAGATACTCTGAGGAGACAACACAAACATCAAGCTGCTTCCAGCGGTAACATGAGATACTCTGAGACAAAACAAACATCAAGCTGTTTCCTGCGGTAACATGAGATACTCTGAGGAGACAACACAAACATCAAGCTGCTTCCAGCGGTAACATGAGATACTCTGAGACAACACAAACATCAAGCTGCTTCCTGCGGTAACATGAGATACTCTGAGGAGACAACACAAACATCAAGCTGCTTCCAGCGGTAACATGAGATACTCTGAGGAGACAACACAAACATCAAGCTGCTTCCAGCGGTAACATGAGATACTCTGAGACAACACAAACATCAAGCTGCTTCCTGCGGTAACATGAGATACTCTGAGGAGACAACACAAACATCAAGCTGCTTCCTGCGGTAACATGAGATACTCTGAGACAACACAAACATCAAGCTGCTTCCAGCGGTAACATGAGATACTCTGAGGAGACAACACAAACATCAAGCTGCTTCCTGCGGTAACATGAGATACTCTGAGACAACACAAACATCAAGCTGCTTCCTGCGGTAACATGAGATACTCTGAGGAGACAACACAAACATCAAGCTGCTTCCTGCGGTAACATGAGATACTCTGAGACAACACAAACATCAAGCTGTTTCCTGCGGTAACATGAGATACTCTGAGGAGACAACACAAACATCAAGCTGTTTCCTGCGGTAACATGAGATACTCTGAGGAGACAACACAAACATCAAGCTGCTTCCAGCGGTAACATGAGATACTCTGAGGAGACAACACAAACATCAAGCTGCTTCCTGCGGTAACATGAGATACTCTGAGACAACACAAACATCAAGCTGCTTCCTGCGGTAACATGAGATACTCTGAGGAGACAACACAAACATCAAGCTGCTTCCTGCGGTAACATGAGATACTCTGAGACAACACAAACATCAAGCTGTTTCCTGCGGTAACATGAGATACTCTGAGGAGACAACACAAACATCAAGCTGTTTCCTGCGGTAACATGAGATACTCTGAGGAGACAACACAAACATCAAGCTGCTTCCAGCGGTAACATGAGATACTCTGAGACAACACAAACATCAAGCTGCTTCCTGCGGTAACATGAGATACTCTGAGGAGACAACACAAACATCAAGCTGCTTCCAGCGGTAACATGAGATACTCTGAGACAACACAAACATCAAGCTGCTTCCTGCGGTAACATGAGATACTCTGAGGAGACAACACAAACATCAAGCTGCTTCCAGCGGTAACATGAGATACTCTGAGGAGACAACACAAACATCAAGCTGCTTCCTGCGGTAACATGAGATACTCTGAGGAGACAACACAAACATCAAGCTGCTTCCAGCGGTAACATGAGATACTCTGAGGAGACAACACAAACATCAAGCTGCTTCCAGCGGTAACATGAGATACTCTGAGGAGACAACACAAACATCAAGCTGCTTCCAGCGGTAACATGAGATACTCTGAGGAGACAACACAAACATCAAGCTGCTTCCTGCGGTAACATGAGATACTCTGAGGAGACAACACAAACATCAAGCTGCTTCCTGCGGTAACATGAGATACTCTGAGACAACACAAACATCAAACTGCTTCCTGCGGTAACATGAGATACTCTGAGACAACACAAACATCAAGCTGCTTCCTGCGGTAACATGAGATACTCTGAGGAGACAACACAAACATCAAGCTGCTTCCAGCGGTAACATGAGATACTCTGAGGAGACAACACAAACATCAAGCTGCTTCCAGCGGTAACATGAGATACTCTGAGGAGACAACACAAACATCAAGCTGCTTCCTGCGGTAACATGAGATACTCTGAGGAGACAACACAAACATCAAGCTGCTTCCTGCGGTAACATGAGATACTCTGAGGAGACAACACAAACATCAAGCTGCTTCCTGCGGTAACATGAGATACTCTGAGGAGACAACACAAACATCAAGCTGCTTCCAGCGGTAACATGAGATACTCTGAGGAGACAACACAAACATCAAGCTGCTTCCTGCGGTAACATGAGATACTCTGAGGAGACAACACAAACATCAAGCTGCTTCCTGCGGTAACATGAGATACTCTGAGACAACACAAACATCAAACTGCTTCCTGCGGTAACATGAGATACTCTGAGACAACACAAACATCAAGCTGCTTCCTGCGGTAACATGAGATACTCTGAGGAGACAACACAAACATCAAGCTGCTTCCAGCGGTAACATGAGATACTCTGAGGAGACAACACAAACATCAAGCTGCTTCCAGCGGTAACATGAGATACTCTGAGGAGACAACACAAACATCAAGCTGCTTCCTGCGGTAACATGAGATACTCTGAGGAGACAACACAAACATCAAGCTGCTTCCTGCGGTAACATGAGATACTCTGAGGAGACAACACAAACATCAAGCTGCTTCCTGCGGTAACATGAGATACTCTGAGGAGACAACACAAACATCAAGCTGCTTCCAGCGGTAACATGAGATACTCTGAGGAGACAACACAAACATCAAGCTGCTTCCTGCGGTAACATGAGATACTCTGAGACAACACAAACATCAAGCTGCTTCCAGCGGTAACATGAGATACTCTGAGACAACACAAACATCAAGCTGCTTCCTGCGGTAACATGAGATACTCTGAGGAGACAACACAAACATCAAGCTGCTTCCTGCGGTAACATGAGATACTCTGAGGAGACAACACAAACATCAAGCTGCTTCCTGTGGTAACATGAGATACTCTGAGGAGACAACACAAACATCAAACTGCTTCCTGCGGTAACATGAGATACTCTGAGGAGACAACACAAACATCAAGCTGCTTCCTGTGGTAACATGAGATACTCTGAGACAACACAAACATCAAGCTGCTTCCTGCGGTAACATGAGATACTCTGAGGAGACAACACAAACATCAAGCTGCTTCCTGCGGTAACATGAGATACTCTGAGGAGACAGCACAAACATCAAGCTGCTTCCTGCGGTAACATGAGATACTCTGAGGAGACAACACAAACATCAAGCTGCTTCCAGCGGTAACATGAGATACTCTGAGACAAAACAAACATCAAGCTGTTTCCTGCGGTAACATGAGATACTCTGAGGAGACAACACAAACATCAAGCTGCTTCCAGCGGTAACATGAGATACTCTGAGACAACACAAACATCAAGCTGCTTCCTGCGGTAACATGAGATACTCTGAGGAGACAACACAAACATCAAGCTGCTTCCAGCGGTAACATGAGATACTCTGAGGAGACAACACAAACATCAAGCTGCTTCCAGCGGTAACATGAGATACTCTGAGACAACACAAACATCAAGCTGCTTCCTGCGGTAACATGAGATACTCTGAGGAGACAACACAAACATCAAGCTGCTTCCTGCGGTAACATGAGATACTCTGAGACAACACAAACATCAAGCTGCTTCCAGCGGTAACATGAGATACTCTGAGGAGACAACACAAACATCAAGCTGCTTCCTGCGGTAACATGAGATACTCTGAGACAACACAAACATCAAGCTGCTTCCTGCGGTAACATGAGATACTCTGAGGAGACAACACAAACATCAAGCTGCCTCCTGCGGTAACATGAGATACTCTGAGACAACACAAACATCAAGCTGCTTCCTGCGGTAACATGAGATACTCTGAGGAGACAACACAAACATCAAGCTGCCTCCTGCGGTAACATGAGATACTCTGAGACAACACAAACATCAAGCTGCTTCCTGCGGTAACATGAGATACTCTGAGGAGACAACACAAACATCAAGCTGCTTCCAGCGGTAACATGAGATACTCTGAGACAACACAAACATCAAACTGCTTCCTGCGGTAACATGAGATACTCTGAGACAACACAAACATCAAGCTGCTTCCTGCGGTAACATGAGATACTCTGAGGAGACAACACAAACATCAAGCTGCTTCCTGCGGTAACATGAGATACTCTGAGGAGACAACACAAACATCAAGCTGCTTCCAGCGGTAACATGAGATACTCTGAGGAGACAACACAAACATCAAGCTGCTTCCAGCGGTAACATGAGATACTCTGAGGAGACAACACAAACATCAAGCTGCTTCCTGCGGTAACATGAGATACTCTGAGGAGACAACACAAACATCAAGCTGCTTCCAGCGGTAACATGAGATACTCTGAGGAGACAACACAAACATCAAGCTGCTTCCAGCGGTAACATGAGATACTCTGAGGAGACAACACAAACATCAAGCTGCTTCCTGCGGTAACATGAGATACTCTGAGGAGACAACACAAACATCAAGCTGCTTCCTGCGGTAACATGAGATACTCTGAGGAGACAACACAAACATCAAGCTGCTTCCTGAGGTAACATGAGATACTCTGAGGAGACAACACAAACATCAAGCTGCTTCCAGCGGTAACATGAGATACTCTGAGGAGACAACACAAACATCAAGCTGCTTCCAGCGGTAACATGAGATACTCTGAGGAGACAACACAAACATCAAGCTGCTTCCTGCGGTAACATGAGATACTCTGAGACAACACAAACATCAAGCTGTTTCCTGCGGTAACATGAGATACTCTGAGGAGACAACACAAACATCAAGCTGCTTCCTGCGGTAACATGAGATACTCTGAGGAGACAACACAAACATCAAACTGCTTCCTGCGGTAACATGAGATACTCTGAGGAGACAACACAAACATCAAGCTGCTTCCTGTGGTAACATGAGATACTCTGAGACAACACAAACATCAAGCTGCTTCCTGCGGTAACATGAGATACTCTGAGGAGACAACACAAACATCAAGCTGCTTCCAGCGGTAACATGAGATACTCTGAGGAGACAGCACAAACATCAAGCTGCTTCCTGCGGTAACATGAGATACTCTGAGGAGACAACACAAACATCAAGCTGCTTCCAGCGGTAACATGAGATACTCTGAGACAAAACAAACATCAAGCTGTTTCCTGCGGTAACATGAGATACTCTGAGACAACACAAACATCAAGCTGCTTCCTGCGGTAACATGAGATACTCTGAGATAACACAAACATCAAGCTGCTTCCTGCGGTAACATGAGATACTCTGAGGAGACAACACAAACATCAAGCTGCTTCCAGCGGTAACATGAGATACTCTGAGACAACACAAACATCAAGCTGCTTCCTGCGGTAACATGAGATACTCTGAGGAGACAACACAAACATCAAGCTGCTTCCAGCGGTAACATGAGATACTCTGAGGAGACAACACAAACATAAAGCTGCTTCCTGCGGTAACATGAGATACTCTGAGGAGACAACACAAACATCAAGCTGCTTCCAGCGGTAACATGAGATACTCTGAGGAGACAACACAAACATAAAGCTGCTTCCTGCGGTAACATGAGATACTCTGAGGAGACAACACAAACATCAAGCTGCTTCCTGCGGTAACATGAGATACTCTGAGGAGACAACACAAACATCAAGCTGCTTCCTGCGGTAACATGAGATACTCTGAGGAGACAACACAAACATCAAGCTGCTTCCTGCGGTAACATGAGATACTCTGAGGAGACAACACAAACATCAAGCTGCTTCCTGCGGTAACATGAGATACTCTGAGACAACACAAACATCAAGCTGCTTCCTGCGGTAACATGAGATACTCTGAGGAGACAACACAAACATCAAGCTGCTTCCTGCGGTAACATGAGATACTCTGAGGAGACAACACAAACATCAAGCTGCTTCCAGCGGTAATATGAGATACTCTGAGGAGACAACACAAACATCAAGCTGCTTCCAGTTGTAACATGAGATACTCTGAGGAGACAACATGCTCTTGTTAATGGGCAGATGAAAGGGTTTGGCTTAGAGCACAAAGCTCTGCATCAGAGTGTTAGACCCCCTTAGAGAGAGAGAGAGAGAGAGAGAGAGTGTGTGTGTGTGTGTGTGTTTTCTTAGACCTCAAAGCAGCCCTAACGAGAAAGAGGAAAGAGACACTTAGAGCAGAAACACACACACACACACACACACACACACACACACACACACACACACACACACACACACACACACACACACACACACACACACACACACACACACACACACACACACACACACACACACAGGAAGACACATGAGGACTGTGATCTAAACCACTGAAATAACAGATTATGACTCGGCTGTTGTATTTTAGCGGCAGAAGCTGTAAATATTGCAGGAAGACACATGAAAGGTTGGTAGAGGTCAGGTGACTCTCATTACAGCTTGTGTCTGTGGTTTATTAATACAGGTAGATTCATAACAGCTGTTTATTAATACAGGTAGATTCATAACAGCTGTTTATTAATACAGGTAGATTCATTACAGCTTGGGTCTGTAGTTTATTAATACAGGCAGATTCATAACAGCTGTGTCTGTAGTTTATTAATACAGGTAGATTCATAACAGCTTGGGTCTGTAGTTTATTAATACAGGTAGATTCATAACAGCTGTGTCTGTAGTTTATTAATACAGGTAGATTCATAACAGCTTGGGTCTGTAGTTTATTAATACAGGTAGATTCATAACAGCTTGTCTGTAGTTTATTAATACAGGTAGATTCATAACAGCTTGGGTCTGTAGTTTATTAATACAGGTAGATTCATAACAGCTTGGGTCTGTAGTTTATTAATACAGGTAGATTCATAACAGCTGTGTCTGTAGTTTATTAATACAGGTAGATTCATAACAGCTTGGGTCTGTGGTTTATAAATACAGGTAGATTCATAACAGCTTGGGTCTGTAGTTTATTAATACAGGTAGATTCATAACAGCTGTGTCTGTAGTTTATTAATACAGGTAGATTCATAACAGCTTGTGTCTGTGGTTTATTAATACAGGTAGATTCATAACAGCTTGTGTCTGTAGTTTATTAATACAGGTAGATTCATAACAGCTTGGGTCTGTAGTTTATTAATACAGGTAGATTCATAACAGCTTGGGTCTGTAGTTTATTAATACAGGTAGATTCATAACAGCTGTGTCTGTAGTTTATTAATACAGGTAGATTCATAACAGCTTGGGTCTGTGGTTTATAAATACAGGTAGATTCATAACAGCTTGGGTCTGTAGTTTATTAATACAGGTAGATTCATAACAGCTGTGTCTGTAGTTTATTAATACAGGTAGATTCATAACAGCTTGTGTCTGTGGTTTATTAATACAGGTAGATTCATAACAGCTTGTGTCTGTAGTTTATTAATACAGGTAGATTCATAACAGCTTGTGTCTGTGGTTTATTAATACAGGTAGATTCATAACAGCTTGTGTCTGTGGTTTATTAATACAGGTAGATTCATAACAGCTTGTGTCTGTAGTTTATTAATACAGGTAGATTCATAACAGCTTGTGTCTGTAGTTTATTAGAGGTAGATTCATAACAGCTTGTGTCTGTAGTTTATTAATACAGGTAGATTCATAACAGCTTGGGTCTGTGGTTTATTAATACAGGTAGATTCATAACAGCTTGTGTCTGTAGTTTATTAATACAGGTAGATTCATAACAGCTTGGGTCTGTGGTTTATTAATAGAGGTAGATCGTATCAGTCTTAGACAGGGACTGCCTGCTCCCCACTGGACACAGTTTAACCAGTTATCAACAAACGTGAATTCAACGTGAAATCAACTAAATAATGACCCATGTCATTGGATTTAGTTTTTTTTTTAATGAAATGCCCTTAAATTGTTGACTTTGATTCATTTGGATGAAATGTTGAGGAAAAGATGATCCAACTAGTTTTACCCAGTGGGTCTCCCTACCCTCCCTCCCCTCCTTCTCACCTCTCCCCTTCCTCCTCCCTCCCCTCTTCCTCCTCTCCCCTCTCCCCTCCCCCTTTCTCCCCTTTTCCTCCTCTCCCTTCCTCCTCCTCCCCTCTTCCTCCTCTCCCCTCTCCCTTCCTCCTCTCTCCCCTCTCCCTACCTCCTCTCCCCTTTCCCTTCCTCCTCTCCCCTTTCCCTTCCTCCTCTCCCCTCTCCCTTCCTCCTCTCTCCCTTCCTCCTCTCTCCCTTCCTCCTCTCTCCCTTCCTCCTCTCTCCCTTCCTCCTCTCTCCCTTCCTCCTCTCTCCCTTCCTCCTCTCCCCTCCCCCTTCCTCCTCTCTCCCCTCTTCCTCCTCTCCTCCTCTCTCCTCCCTTCCTCCTCTTATCTCCTCTCCTCCCTTCCTCCTCTCTTCTGAAAGTCTACATGAACTCAGACTCTACATAACACAGTTTAGGAGGGAACCCCATAGTGGGAAGAGACATGGTAAAATAAAAAAATAAAAAGTGATTCCAAAATGTCACAATACATTATTTACCATGAATTTCTATTGGGCACCAAATAATCTGAAACAACCAAAATAAACAGCAAATGCATCCAACAAGGTTGTAGAGTCACCAGCTTCATGTAGTCATTGTCTGCTATGAATATAGGACCAGGAACCTAACTTTTACCTGTTATATTACAATATGTTGTTGTAAAACTAACTTCTCTCTCACCCCCTCCCTATCTCCCCGCTCCTCCTCTCCCCCCCTCCATCTCTCCCCCTCCCTACCCCCCCCCCTCCATCTCTCCCCCTCCTCCTCCCCCCCCTCCATCTCCCCCCCCTCCATCTCCCCCCTCCTCCTCTCTCTCCCCCCCTCCATCTCTCCCCCTCCTCTCTCTCCCCCCTCCTCCTCCCCCCCCTCCATCTCTCCCCCTCTCTATCTAGATGCTGGGAAACCTAACAGTAGTGCCCATCAAGGTTCCTCAGGTCAGCCCTCTACACCGGCTGTCTGGACAGGCCTCCACTGTTCTACCTCAGGTACACACACACACACACACACACACACACACACACACACACACACACACACACACACACACACACACACACACACACACACACACACACACACACACACACACACACACACACACAGACAGACAGACAATGGTCTGAACCAGTAACCATCTGATATATAGAGGGGCATTGTGTCAGACTGCTGGGAGGCTGTATTGGGTCTGAACCAGTAACCCTCTGATATATAGAGGGACATTGTGTTAGACTGCTGGGAGGCTGTATCCGGTCTGAACCAGTAACCCTCTGATATATAGAGGGACATTGTGTCAGACTGCTGGGAGGCTGTATTGGGTCTGAACCAGTAACCCTCTGATATATAGAGGGACATTGTGTTAGACTGCTGGGAGGCTGTATCCGGTCTGAACCAGTAACCCTCTGATATATAGAGGGACATTGTGTCAGACTGCTGGGAGGCTGTATTGGGTCTGAACCAGTAACCCTCTGATATATAGAGGGGCATTGTGTCAGACTGCTGGGAGGCTGTATTGGGTCTGAACCAGTAACCCTCTGATATATAGAGGGACATTGTGTTAGACTGCTGGGAGGCTGTAATGGGTCTGAACCAGTAACCCTCTGATATATAGAGGGACATTGTGTCAGACTGCTGGGAGGCTGTATTGGGTCTGAACCAGTAACCCTCTGATATATAGAGGGGCATTGTGTCAGACTGCTGGGAGGCTGTAATGGGTCTGAACCAGTAACCCTCTGATACATAGAGGGACATTGTGTCAGACTGCTGGGAGGCTGTATTGGGTCTGAACCAGTAACCCTCTGATATATAGAGGGACATTGTGTTAGACTGCTGGGAGGCTGTATTGGGTCTGAACCAGTAACCCTCTGATATATAGAGGGACATTGTGTTAGACTGCTGGGAGGCTGTATTAGGTCTGAACCAGTAACCCTCTGATATATAGAGGGACATTGTGTTAGACTGCTGGGAGGCTGTATTAGGTCTGAACCAGTAACCCTCTGATATATAGAGGGACATTGTGTCAGACTGCTGGGAGGCTGTAATGGGTCTGAACCAGTAACCCTCTGATATATAGAGGGACATTGTGTTAGACTGCTGGGAGGCTGTATTGTGTCTGAACCAGTAACCCTCTGATATATAGAGGGACATTGTGTCAGACTGCTGGGAGGCTGTATTGTGTCTGAACCAGTAACCCTCTGATATATAGAGGGACATTGTGTCAGACTGCTGGGAGTGTGTATTGGGTCTGAACCAGTAACCCTCTGATATATAGAGGGACATTGTGTCAGACTGCTGGGAGGCTGTATTGGGTCTGAACCAGTAACCCTCTGATATATAGAGGGACATTGTGTCAGACTGCTGGGAGGCTGTATTGGGTCTGAACCAGTAACCCTCTGATATATAGAGGGACATTGTGTCAGACTGCTGGGAGGCTGTAATGGGTCTGAACCAGTAACCCTCTGATATATAGAGGGACATTGTGTCAGACTGCTGGGAGGCTGTAATGGGTCTGAACCAGTAACCCTCTGATATATAGAGGGACATTGTGTTAGACTGCTGGGAGGCTGTATTGGGTCTGAACCAGTAACCCTCTGATATATAGAGGGACATTGTGTTAGACTGCTGGGAGGCTGTATTGGGTCTGAACCAGTAACCCTCTGATATATAGAGGGACATTGTGTTAGACTGCTGGGAGGCTGTATTGGGTCTGAACCAGTAACCCTCTGATATATAGAGGGACATTGTGTCAGACTGCTGGGAGGCTGTATTGGGTCTGAACCAGTAACCCTCTGATATATAGAGGGACATTGTGTTAGACTGCTGGGAGGCTGTAATGGGTCTGAACCAGAAGTTGCATAGCAGCATATCGTCTGTTTAAACCCTCAGAGGAAAAACCACAGCAAAACAAAACACAATTTAGCCTGTGACCGGCTGTAGTCTATTACCGGCTGTGGTCTATTACCGGCTGTGGTCTATTACCGGCTGTAGTCTATTACCAGCTGTAGTCTATTACCGGCTGTAGTCTATTACCGGCTGTAGTCTATTACCGGCTGTGAAGGCAGATCTGAGAGGTCACCCAGGCAGGATCTCTGCTCATCAGTCTGGAGGCCTGGTGGTGTATCAGAGCGCAGGTGTTGAAGGAACCACCAGGTGTTGAAGGAACCACCAGGTGTTGAAGTAACCACCAGGTGTTGAAGGAACCACCAGGTGTTGAAGTAACCACCGGGTGTTGAAGTAACCACCGGGTGTTGAAGTAACCACCGGGTGTTGAAGGAACCACCGGGTGTTGAAGGAACCACCGGGTGTTGAAGGAACCACCGGGTGTTGAAGGAACCACCGGGTGTTGAAGGAACCACCGGGTGTTGAGGTAACCACCGGGTGTTGAAGGAACCCCCGGGTGTTGAAGGAACCACCGGGTGTTGAGGTAACCACCGGGTGTTGAAGTAACCACCGGGTGTTGAGGTAACCACCGGGTGTTGAGGTAACCACCAGGTGTTGAAGGAACCACCAGGTGTTGAAGGAACCACCAGGTGTTGAAGTAGCCACCAGGTGTTGAAGTAACCACCAGGTGTTGAAGGAACAACCAGGTGTTGAAGGAACCACCAGGTGTTGAAGGAACCACCAGGTGTTGAAGGAACCACCAGGTGTTGAAGGAACCACCAGGTGTTGAAGTAACCACCAGGTGTTGAAGTAAGCACCAGGTGTTGAAGTAACCACCAGGTGTTGAAGTAACCACCAGGTGTTGAAGTAACCACCAGGTGTTGAAGTAACCACCAGGTGTTGAAGGAACCACCAGGTGTTGAAGGAACCACCAGGTGTTGAAGGAACCACCAGGTGTTGAAGGAACCACCAGGTGTTGAAGTAACCACCAGGTGTTGAAGGAACCACCAGGTGTGAAGTAAGCACCAGGTGTGAAGTAACCACCAGGTGTTGAAGTAACCACCAGGTGTTGAAGTAACCACCAGGTGTTGAAGTAACCACCAGGTGTTGAAGGAACCACCAGATGTTGAAGGAACCACCAGGTGTTGAAGGAACCACCAGGTGTTGAACTAACCACCAGGTGTTGAACTAACCACCAGGTGTTGAACTAACCACCAGGTGTGAACTAACCACCAGGTGTTGAAGTAACCAGCAGGTGTTGAAGTAACCACCAGGTGTTGAGGTAACCACCAGGTGTTGAAGTAACCACCAGGTGTTGAGGTAACCACCGGGTGTTGAAGTAACCACCGGGTGTTGAAGTAACCACCGGGTGTTGAAGTAACCACCGGGTGTTGAAGTAACCACCAGGTGTTGAAGTAACCACCAGGTGTTGAAGTAACCACCAGGTGTGAACTAACCACCAGGTGTTGAACTAACCACCAGGTGTTGAAGTAACCACCAGGTGTTGAGGTAACCACCAGGTGTTGAAGTAACCACCAGGTGTTGAGGTAACCACCGGGTGTTGAAGTAACCACCGGGTGTTGAAGTAACCACCGGGTGTTGAAGTAACCACCGGGTGTTGAAGTAACCACCAGGTGTTGAAGTAACCACCAGGTGTTGAACTAACCACCAGGTGTTGAACTAACCACCAGGTGTTGAACTAACCACCAGGTGTTGAACTAACCACCAGGTGTTGAACTAACCACCAGGTGTTGAAGTGACCACCAGGTGTGAAGTAACCACCAGGTGTTGAAGTGACCACCAGGTGTTGAAGTGACCACCAGGTGTTGAAGTGACCACCAGGTGTTGAAGCGACCACCAGGTGTTGAAGCGACCACCAGGTGTGAAGTAACCACCAGGTGTTGAAGTAACCACCAGGTGTGAAGTAACCACCAGGTGTTGAAGTAACCACCAGGTGTTGAAGTAACCACCAGGTGTTGAAGTGACCACCAGGTGTTGAGGTAACCACCAGGTGTTGAAGTTACCACCAAGTGTTGAAGTTACCACCAAGTGTTGAAGTAACCACCAGGTGTTGAAGTGAGCACCAGGTGTGAAGTAACCACCAGGTGTTGAAGTAACCACCAGGTGTTGAAGTAACCACCAGGTGTTGAAGTAACCACCAGGTGTTGAAGTAACCACCAGGTGTTGAGGTAACCACCAGGTGTTGAAGTGACCACCAGGTGTTGAAGTGACCACCAGGTGTTGAGGTAACCACCAGTTGTTGAAGTAACCACCAGTTGTTGAAGTAACCACCAGGTGTTGAAGTAACCACCAGGTGTTGAAGTAACCACCAGGTGTTGAAGTAACCACCAGGTGTTGAAGTAACCACCAGGTGTTGAAGTAACCACCAGGCGTTGAACTAACCACCAGGTGTTGAAGTAACCACCAGGTGTTGAACTAACCACCAGGTGTGAAGTAACCACCAGGTGTTGAAGTAACCACCAGGTGGCAGCACCATCAACCATTAACCAAAAACCAGCCTGAAACTCTTTCTAAAGACTGTTGACATCTAGTGGAAGCCCTAGGAACTGCAATTTGGGAGGACTTGGGCTTATAATTATAGTAATTGCCATTGAAAATAGTAGTAAGCCAATTTTTTGGGGGGGGAAAGGGTTTGTCCTCGGGGTTTCACCTACATATCAGTTCTGTTATACTCACATACATAATTATAACAGTTTTAGACATGTTAGAGTGTTTTCTATTTAAATATACCAATTATATGCGAATCCTAGCTTCTGGGCCTGAGTAACAGGCAGTTTACTTTAAGCACGCTTTTCATCCGGACGTGAAAATGCTGCCCCCTATCCCAAAGAAGTTTTAACATGCTCCTTCTCTCCCTCCCTCCTCTCCAGGTTCAGCCAAAGAGTGTGATCCCAGCCAGCCTCCTCCTCAGCCACAGCCCTGTGTCTCTCCCTAAGGAGCAGCCAGCCAGCCAGAAACAGTCATCCTGTCAGACCCTCAGTCTCCTCAACCTCCAGAGAGCTACCGCTGTAGTCAGCCCTAAGAGCCACGCCCACAACTTTAACCACACCCACAGCTCTAGACACACCCTCACCCAGAGCCACACCCTCGGCCCGGCCCTGCCTACAGCCAACAGCACGTTCAGCCCAGAACGCCTCTCCGTAGGCCAGGGAGACACAGCCACCAGCACAACCTCCTCACCCCCTCCCCTGGCCCAGACTCTGGCCTCTCCCCTGGCCTCTCTCCAGCCCCAGACCCTGGCCTCTCCCCTGGCCCAGACCCTGGCCTCTCTCCAGCCCCAGACCCTGGCCTCTCCCCTGGCCTCTCTCCAGACCCTGGCCTCTCTCCAGCCCCAGACCCTGGCCTCTCTCCAGCCCCAGACCCAGTCTCTCGCCCAGACCCAGTCTCTCTCCCTGGCCCAGATCCAGTCTCTCTCCCCGGCCCAGATCCAGTCTCTCTCCCCGGCCCAGACCCAGTCTCTCTCCCCGGCCCAGACCCAGTCTCTCTCCCCGGCCCAGACCCAGTCTCTCTCCCCGGCCCAGACCCAGTCTCTCACCCTGGCCCAGACCCAGTCTCTCACCCCGGCCCAGACCCAGTCTCTCACCCCGGCCCAGACCCAGTCTCTCTCCCCGGCCCAGACCCAGTCTCTCTCCCTGGCCCTAGCCTGGCCTGGAGGCCTCTCCTCCATCTCCCCCACCTCTACCAGCCCAACAGCCACCTCAGCCTCAGTACCCCCCGGTGTGACCTTCTCAGTCATCTCTGCCTCGCCGCCCGCCGACACCGGGAACAACAGGGTGTGGACCATCAGTGAGGCAGTCAAGGTCCAGCCGCTGGTCTTCAACACTGACAATAAGGTTAAAGACTGTCCTTGTCCTACACATTCTTCTGTCAGTCCCACCAGCCCTACTGACTGTCTCTGTCTGCATGGTCTCTACAATCACACACTTCCTGCTGATCTAACTCTTCTGTCAGTCCTACCAGCCCTACTGACTGTCTCTGTCTGCATGGTCTCTACAATCACACACTTCCTGCTGATCTAACTCTTCTGTCAGTCCTACCAGCCCTACTGACTGTCTCTGTCTGCATGGTCTCTACAATCACACACTTCCTGCTGATCTAACTCTTCTGTCAGTCCTACCAGCCCTACTGACTGTCTCTGTCTGCATGGTCTCTACAATCACACACTTCCTGCTGATCTAACTCTTCTGTCAGTCCTACCAGCCCTACTGACTGTCTCTGTCTGCATGGTCTCTACAATCACACACTTCCTGCTGATCTAACTCTTCTGTCAGTCCTACCAGCCCTACTGACTGTCTCTGTCTGCATGGTCTCTACAATCACACACTTCCTGCTGATCTAACTCTTCTGTCAGTCCTACCAGCCCTACTGACTGTCTCTGTCTGCATGGTCTCTACAATCACACACTTCCTGCTGATCTAACTCTTCTGTCAGTCCTACCAGCCCTACTGACTGTCTCTGTCTACATGGTCTCTACAATCACACACTTCCTGCTGATCTAACTCTTCTGTCAGTCCTACCAGCCCTACTGACTGTCTCTGTCTGCATGGTCTCTACAATCACACACTTCCTGCTGATCTAACTCTTCTGTCAGTCCTACCAGCCCTACTGAATGTCTCTGTCTGCATGGTCTCTACAATCACACACTTCCTGCTGATCTAACTCTTCTGTCAGTCCTACCAGCCCTACTGACTGTCTCTGTCTGCATGGTCTCTACAATCACACACTTCCTGCTGATCTAACTCTTCTGTCAGTCCTACCAGCCCTACTGACTGTCTCTGTCTACATGGTCTCTACAATCACACACTTCCTGCTGATCTAACTCTTCTGTCAGTCCTACCAGCCCTACTGACTGTCTCTGTCTGCATGGTCTCTACAATCACACACTTCACGCTGATCTAACTCTTCTGTCAGGCCACACATTACAGGTATCATTACAGGCATCATTACAGGCATCATTACAGGCATCATTACAGGCATCATTACAGGCATCATTACAGGCATCATTACAGGATTCAATACATACCAGGCATCGTTACAGGCATCAATACAGGCATCATTACAGGCATCATTACAGGCATCATTACAGGCGTCAATACAGGCATCATTACAGGCATCATTACAGGCATCATTACAGGCATCATTACAGGCATCATTACAGGCATCATTACAGGCATCATTACAGGCATCAATACAGGTATCATTACAGGCATCAATACAGGTATCATTACAGGCATCATTACAGGCATCATTACAGGCATCAATACAGGCATCAATACAGGCATCAATACAGGCATCAATACAGGTATCATTACAGGCATCATTACAGGCATCATTACAGGCATCAATACAGGCATCAATACAGGCATCAATACAGGCATCAATACAGGCATCATTACAGGCATCATTACAGGCATCATTACAGGCATCATTACAGGTATCATCAGGCATCAATACAGGCATCATTACAGGCATCAATACAGGCATCAATACAGGCATCATTACAGGCATCATTACATACCAGGCATCAATACAGGCATTATTACAGGCATCATTACAGGCATCATTACAGGCATCATTACAGGCATCATTACAGGCATCATTACAGGCATCGTTACAGGCATCGTTACAGGCATCAATACAGGCATCATTACAGGCATCATTACAGGCATCATTACAGGCATCGTTACAGGCATCAATACAGGCATCACTACAGGCATCATTACAGGCATCATTACAGGCATCATTACAGGCATCGTTACAGGCATCAATACAGGCATCACTACAGGCATCATTACAGGCATCATTACAGGCATCAATACAGGCATCAATACAGGCATCATTACATACCAGGCATCATTACATACCAGGCATCATTACAGGCATCACTACAGGCATCTACAGGCATCATTACAGGCATCATTACAGGCATCATTACAGGCATCATTACATACCAGGCATTACTACAGGCATCTACAGGCATCATTACAGGCATCATTACAGGCATCAATACAGGCATCAATACAGGCATCATTACAGGCATCATTTCAGGCATCATTACAGGCATAATTACAGGCATCATTACAGGCATCATCAGGCATCATTACAGGCATCATTACAGGCATCATCAGGCATCATTACAGGCATCATTACAGGCATCATTACAGGTATCATCAGGCATCATTACAGGCATCATTACAGGCATCATTACAGGTATCATCAGGCATCAATACAGGCATCATTACAGGCATCATTACAGGCATCAATACAGGCATCATTACAGGTATCAATACAGGCATCAATACAGGCATCATTACAGGCATCATTACAGGTATCATCAGGCATCAATACAGGTATCATTACAGGTATCAATACAGGCATCACTACAGGCATCACTACAGGCATCATTACAGGCATCATTACAGGCATCAATACAGGCATCATTACAGGTATCATCAGGCATCATTATAGGTATCACTACAGGATTCAATACAGGCATCATTACAGGCATCATTACAGGCATCATTACAGGCATCGTTACAGGCATCGTTACAGGCATCGTTACAGGCATCATTACAGGCATCATTACAGGCATCATTACAGGCATCGTTACAGGCATCATTACAGGCATCATTACAGGCATCAATACAGGCATCATTACAGGCATCATTACAGGATTCAATACAGGCATCATTACATTACAGGCATCATTACAGGCATCAATACAGGCATAATTACAGGCATCAATACAGGCATCATTACAGGCATCATTACAGGCATCAATACAGGCATCATTACAGGCATCATTACAGGCATCATTACAGGCATCATTACAGGATTCAATACAGGCATCATTACATTACAGGCATCATTACAGGCATCAATACAGGCATCAATACAGGCATCATTACAGGCATCATTACAGGATTCAATACAGGCATCATTACAGGCATCATTACAGGCATCATTACAGGATTCAATACAGGCATCATTACAGGCATCAATACAGGCATCATTACAGGCATCATTACAGGATTCAATACAGGCATCATTACAGGCATCATTACAGGTATCATCAGGCATCATTACAGGTATCACTACAGGCATCATTACAGGCATCATTACAGGCATCATTACAGGCATCATTACAGGCATCATTACAGGTATCATCAGGCATCATTACAGGTATCACTACAGGCATCATTACAGGCATCATTACAGGCATCATTACAGGTATCATCAGGCATCATTACAGGCATCATTACAGGCATCATTACAGGCATCATTACAGGCATCAATACAGGCATCATTACAGGCATCAATACAGGCATCACTACAGGCATCATTACAGGCATCATTACAGGCATCATTACAGGCATCATTACAGGCATCATTACAGGCATCATTACAGGCATCATTACAGGCATCAATACAGGCATCATTACAGGCATCATTACAGGATTCAATACAGGCATCATTACATTACAGGCATCATTACAGGCATCAATACAGGCATAATTACAGGCATCAATACAGGCATCATTACAGGCATCATTACAGGATTCAATACAGGCATCAATACATTACAGGCATCATTACAGGCGTCAATACAGGCATCAATACAGGCATCATTACAGGCATCAATACAGGCATCATTACAGGCATCATTACAGGATTCAATACAGGCATCAATACAGGCATCATTACAGGTATCATCAGGCATCATTACAGGTATCACTACAGGCATCATTACAGGCATCATTACAGGCATCATTACAGGTATCATCAGGCATCATTACAGGTATCACTACAGGCATCATTACAGGCATCATTGCAGGCATCATTACAGGCATCATTACAGGTATCATCAGGCATCATTACAGGCATCATTACAGGCATCATTACAGGCATCATTACAGGCATCAATACTGGCATCATTACAGGCATCATTACAGGCATCTACAGGTATCATTACAGGCATCATTACAGGCATCATTACAGGCATCAATACAGGCATCATTACAGGCATCGTTACAGGCATCGTTACAGGCATCGTTACAGGCATCATTACAGGCATCATTACAGGCATCAATACTGGCATCATTACAGGCATCATTACAGGCATCTACAGGTATCATTACAGGCATCATTACAGGCATCATTACAGGCATCATTACAGGCATCAATACAGGCATCGTTACAGGCATCGTTACAGGCATCGTTACAGGCATCATTACAGGCATCGTTACAGGCATCGTTACAGGCATCGTTACAGGCATCATTACAGGCATCGTTACAGGCATCGTTACAGGCATCAATACAGGCATCATTACAGGCATCAATACAGGCATCAATACAGGCATCAATACAGGCATCAATACAGGCATCAATACATACCAGGCATCATTACAGGCATCATTACAGGCATCATTACAGGCATCATTACAGGCATCGTTACAGGCATCATTACAGGCATCATTACAGGCATCATTACAGGCATCATTACAGGCATCATTACAGGCATCATTACAGGCATCATTACATGTATCATTACAGGCATCATTACAGGCATCAATACAGGCATCATCAGGCATCATTACAGGTATCACTACAGGCATCATTACAGGCATCATTACAGGCATCATCAGGCATCATTACAGGTATCCCTACAGGCATCATTACAGGCATCATTACAGGCATCATTACAGGCATCATCAGGCATCATTACAGGTATCATTACAGGCATCATTACAGGCATCATTACAGGCATCATTACAGGCATCAATACAGGCATCATTACAGGCATCATTACAGGCATCATTACAGGCAGAATTACTGGCATCATTACAGGCATCATTACAGGCATCTACAGGTATCATTACAGGCATCGTTACATTACAGGCATCATTACAGGCATCATTACAGGCATCGTTACAGGCATCTACAGGCATCATTACAGGCATCATTACAGGCATCATTACAGGCATCGTTACAGGCATCTACAGGCATCATTACAGGCATCATTACAGGCATCATTACAGGCATCATTACAGGCATCATTACAGGCATCATTACAGGCATCTACAGGCATCATTACAGGCATCATTACAGGCATCATTACAGGCATCATTACAGGCATCATTACAGGCATCATTACAGGCATCATTACAGGCATCTACAGGCATCATTACAGGCATCATTACAGGCATCATTACAGGCATCATTACAGGCATCATTACAGGCATCGTTACAGGCATCTACAGGCATCATTACAGGCATCATTACAGGCATCATTACAGGCATCATTACAGGCATCGTTACAGGAATCTACAGGCATCATTACAGGCATCATTACAGGCATCATTACAGGCATCATTACAGGCATCTACAGGCATCATTACAGGCATCGTTACATTACAGGCATCATTACAGGCATCGTTACAGGCATCGTTACAGGCATCGTTACAGGCATCGTTACAGGCATCGTTACAGGCATCGTTACAGGCATCAATACAGGCATCATTACAGGCATCGTTACAGGCATCGTTACAGGCATCGTTACAGGCATCGTTACAGGCATCGTTACAGGCATCAATACAGGCATCATTACAGGCATCAATACAGGCATCATTACAGGCATCATTACAGGCATCAATACAGGCATCATTACAGGCATCATTACAGGCATCAATACAGGCATCATTACAGGCATCATTACAGGCATCAATACAGGCATCATACCAGGCATCATTACAGGCATCAATACAGGCATCAATACAGGCATCATTACAGGCATCGTTACAGGTATCATTACAGGCATCATTACAGGCATCATTACAGGCATCATTACAGGCATCATTACAGGCATCAATACAGGCATCATACCAGGCATCATTACAGGCATCAATACAGGCATCAATACAGGCATCATTACAGGCATCGTTACAGGTATCATTACAGGCATCATTACAGGCATCATACCAGGCATCATTACAGGCATCATTACAGGCATCATTACAGGCATCATTACAGGCATCATTACAGGCATCATTACAGGCATCAATACAGGCATCATCAGGCATCATTACAGGCATCATTACAGGCATCATTACAGGCATCATTACAGGCATCATTACAGGCATCAATACAGGCATCAATACAGGCATCATTACAGGCATCATTACAGGCATCATTACAGGCATCATTACAGGCATCAATACAGGCATCATTACAGGCATCATTACAGGCATCAATACAGGCATCAATACAGGCATCATTACAGGTAGAATTGTGCTTCATCATTCCTAATTTAAATCAATCACAATTTAATTGTCTACCTTCCCTTCCCACTAAATAGTACTAATACTAACCCTTACCCTAACCCAATAAATAGTACTAATACTAACCCGAACCCTAATCCACTAAATAGTACTAATACTAACCCTAACCCTTCCCACTAAATAGTACTAATACTAACCCGAACCCTAACCCACTAAATAGTACTAATACTAACCCTAACCCTTCCCACTAAATAGTACTAGTACTAACCCTAACCCTAACCCACTAAATAGTATTAATACTAACCCTAACCCTAACCCACTAAATAGTACTAATACTAACCCTAACCCTAACCCACTAAATAGTACTAGTACTAACCCTAACCCTTCCCACTAAATAGTACTAGTACTAACCCTAACCCTAACCCACTAAATAGTACTAATACTAACCCTAACCCACTAAATAGTACTAATACTAACCCTAACCCTTCCCACTAAATAGTACTAATACTAACCCTAACCCTAACCCACTAAATAGTACTAATACTAACCCTAACCCTAACCCACTAAATAGTACTAATACTAACCCTAACCCTTCCCACTAAATAGTACTAATACTAACCCTAACCCTAACCCACTAAATAGTACTAATACTAACCCTAACCCTAACCCACTAAATAGTACTAATACTAACCCTAACCCTTCCCACTAAATAGTACTAGTACTAACCCTAACCCTAACCCACTAAATAGTACTAATACTAACCCTAACCCTAACCCACTAAATAGTACTAGTACTAACCCTAACCCTAACCCACTAAATAGTACTAATACTAACCCTAACCCTTCCCACTAAATAGTACTAGTACTAACCCTAACCCACTAAATAGTACTAATACTAACCCTAACCCTTCCCACTAAATAGTACTAGTACTAACCCTAACCCTAACCCACTAAATAGTACTAATACTAACCCTAACCCTTCCCACTAAATAGTACTAGTACTAACCCTAACCCACTAAATAGTACTAGTACTAACCCTAACCCTAACCCACTAAATAGTACTAATACTAACCCTAACCCTTCCCACTATATAGTACTAATACTAACCCTAACCCTAACCCACTAAATAGTACTAATACTAACCCTAACCCTTCCCACTAAATAGTACTAATACTAACCCTAACCCTAACCCACTAAATAGTACTAGTACTAACCCTAACCCTATCCCACTAAATAGTACTAATACTAACCCTAACCCTTCCCACTAAATAGTACTAGTACTAACCCTAACCCTAACCCACTAAATAGTACTAGTACTAACCCTAACCCACTAAATAGTACTAATACTAACCCTTCCCACTAAATAGTTATTAGAATCAACAGCCAATTAACTGACTAATGCTTAACGCTCTCCCTGCCTGCACGTGTGTGTGTGTGTGTGTGTGTGTGTGTGTGTGTGTGTGTGTGTGTGTGTGTGTGTGTGTGTGTGTGTGTGTGTGTGTGTGTGTGTGTGTGTGTGTGTGTTTTCCCAGTTGAAAATCATCCAGCCAGAGGCTGCTCCCCCCAGCTCCTCCCAGGACTCCCCAGGAGGACCCCAGGGAGCCGACAGCCCCTCCACCTCTCCCTCCTCTACACCAGCCAAGAAGAAGAAGAAGCAGAAGGACGAGGACCCAGAGGTAAAACCACTAACCTAAATGATTATACATCAATGACAAGAACTCAAACCGTGTTGTATTAGAGGATAAAGAAAAGCTTGTCTTTTATATTACATTACATAAATTATTACATCAATAAGGATTAAAAAGCCAATAAACCATTATCATTTATCTAACCACACACTAACTATTAGGTTATCAGATATGATGCTACTGCTAACTATTAGGTTCTCTGATATGGTGCTCCTGCTAACTATTAGGTTCTCTGATATGGTGCTACTGCTAACTATTAGGTTATCAGATATGGTGCTAATGCTAACTATTAGGTTCTCTGATATGGTGCTAATGCTAACTATTAGGTTCTCTGATATGGTGCTAATGCTAACTATTAGGTTATCAGATATGGTGATACTGCTAACTATTAGGTTCTCTAATATGGTGCTAATGCTAACTATTAGGTTCTCTGATATGGTGCTCCTGCTAACTATTAGGTTCCCTGATATGGTGATACTGCTAACTATTAGGTTCTCTGATATGGTGCTAATGCTAACTATTAGGTTCCCTGATATGGTGCTCCTGCTAACTATTAGGTTCTCTGATATGGTGCTACTGCTAACTATTAGGTTCTATGATATGGTGCTACTGCTAACTATTAGGTTCTCTGATATGGTGCTAATGCTAACTATTAGGTTCTCTGATATGGTGCTAATGCTAACTATTAGGTTCTCTGATATGGTGCTAATGCTAACTATTAGGTTCTCTGATATGGTGCTAATGCTAACTATTAGGTTCTCTGATATGGTGCTACTGCTAACTATTAGGTTCTCTGATATGGTGCTACTGCTAACTATTAGGTTCTCTGATATGGTACTAATGCTAACTATTAGGTTATCTGATATGGTGCTAATGCTAACTATTAGGTTATCTGATATGGTGCTACTGCTAACTATTAGGTTATCAGATATGGTGCTAATTCTAACTATTAGGTTCTCTAATATGGTGCTACTGCTAACTATTAGGTTCTCTGATATGGTGCTACTGCTAACTATTAGGTTCCCTGATATGGTGCTACTGCTAACTATTAGGTTCTCTGATATGGTGCTACTGCTAACTATTAGGTTCTCTGATATGATGCTAATGCTAACTATTAGGTTATCAGATATGGTGCTAATGCTAACTATTAGGTTCTCAGATATGGTACTAATGCTAACTATTAGGTTCTCTGATATGGTGCTAATGCTAACTATTAGGTTCTCTGATATGATGCTACTGCTAACTATTAGGTTCTCTGATATGATGCTACTGCTAACTATTAGGTTCTCTGATATGATGCTAATGCTAACTATTAGGTTCTCTGATATGATGCTACTGCTAACTATTAGGTTCTCTGATATGATGCTAATGCTAACTATTAGCTGCTAACTCAGAGCTGGAGCAGATATCAATCTCCTCCCCCTCTCCCCCCGCTATCCCTGGTGTCCCCCTCTCCCTTCCTCTATCACTCCTCCCCCTCTCCCCCCGCTATCCCTGGTGTCCCCCTCTCCCTTCCTCTATCACTCCTCCCCCTCTCACCCCGCTATCCCTGGTGTCCCCCTCTCCCTTCCTCTATCACTCCTCCCCCTCTCCCCCCGCTATCCCTGGTGTCCCCCTCTCCCTTCCTCTATCACTCCTCCCCCTCTCCCCCCGCTATCCCTGGTGTCCCCCTCTCCCTTCCTCTATCACTCCTCCCCCTCTCCCCCCGCTATCCCTGGTGTCCCCCTCTCCCTTCCTCTATCACTCCTCCCCCTCTCCCCCCACTATCCCTGGTCCCCCCTCTCTATCCTTCGTCCCCCTCTATCCCTGGTCCCCCTCTATCCCTGGTCTCCCTCTATCCCTGGTCTCCCTCTATCCCTGGTCTCCCTCTATCCCTGGTCTCCCTCTATCCCTGGTCTCCCTCTATCCCTGGTCTCCCTCTATCCCTGGTCTCCCTCTATCCATCCCGCCTCCCCCTCACGATATACTGATTCAACAAGCAGTAACTAATGAGAGTGATTCACTATGGACTGACTGATTCAACAAGCAGTAACTAATGAGAGTGATTCACTATGGACTGACTGATTCAACAAGCAGTAACTAATGAGAGTGATTCACTATGGACTGACTGATTCAACAAGCAGTAACTAATGAGAGTGATTCACTATGGACTGACTGAATCAACAAGCAGTAACTAATGAGAGTGATTCACTATGGACTGACTGTGTTCAACAAGCAGTAACTAATGAGAGTGATTCACTATGGACTGACTGAATCAACAAGCAGTAACTAATGAGAGTGATTCACTATGGACTGACTGATTCAACAAGCAGTAACTAATGAGAGTGATTCACTACGGACTGACTGATTCAACAAGCAGTAACTAATGAGAGTGATTCACTACGGACTGATTGATTCAACAAGCAGTAACTAATGAGAGTGATTCACTACGGACTGATTGATTCAACAAGCAGTAACTAATGAGAGTGATTCACTACGGACTGACTGATTCAACAAGCAGTAACTAATGAGAGTGATTCACTATGGACTGACTGTGTTCAACAAGCAGTAACTAATGAGAGTGATTCACTATGGACTGACTGTGTTCAACAAGCAGTAACTAATGAGAGTGATTCACTATGGACTGACTGATTCAACAAGCAGTAACTAATGAGAGTGATTCACTATGGACTGACTGATTCAACAAGCAGTAACTAATGAGAGTGATTCACTACGGACTGACTGAATCAACAAGCAGTAACTAATGAGAGTGATTCACTACGGACTGACTGAATCAACAAGCAGTAACTAATGAGAGTGATTCACTACGGACTGACTGATTCAACAAGCAGTAACTAATGAGAGTGATTCACTACGGACGGACTGATTCAACAAGCAGTAACTAATGAGAGTGATTCACTACGGACTGACTGAATCAACAAGCAGTAACTAATGAGAGTGATTCACTATGGACTGACTGATGTGTTCAGGAGAGATGGATCACGTGACATGAAACACAGGAGTCACTGGTGGAGACATCACAATGGTTCCATTACTCCAGGTGTTGCTGTTGCTAGGAAACCACACATACTAGCCCTTCTCTCACCCTGCCCACCTCTACCTGGAGTAATTGAGGGAGAAAACTAGCCTATAACACCTTAGTAGTAGAACATTCCAGAGATTGTAGAAGAGAGTGAGAACGGCAGAGTGTTTGATAGGGAGGGAGGGAGGGAGGGAGGGAGGGAGAGACCAGGGAGGGAGGGAGGGAGGGAGGGAGGGAGAGACCCAGACAGGGAGGGAGGGAGGGACCCAGACAGGGAGGGAGGGAGGGAGGGAGGGAGAGACCCAGACAGGGAGGGAGGGAGGGACCCAGACAGGGAGGGAGGGAGGGAGACCCAGACAGACAGGGAGGGAGGGAGACCCAGACAGACAGGGAGGGAGGGAGGGAGGGAGGGAGACCCAGACAGACAGGGAGGGAGGGAGGGACCCAGACAGGGAGGGAGGGAGGGACCCAGACAGGGAGGGAGGGAGGGAGACCCAGACAGACAGGGAGGGAGGGAGACCCAGACAGACAGGGAGGGAGGGAGGGAGGGAGGGAGGGAGAGACCCAGACAGGGAGGGAGGGAGGGACCCAGACAGGGAGGGAGGGAGGGAGGGAGACCCAGACAGACAGGGAGGGAGGGAGACCCAGACAGACAGGGAGGGAGGGAGGGACCCAGACAGGGAGGGAGGGAGGGAGACCCAGACAGACAGGGAGGGAGGGAGACCCAGACAGACAGGGAGGGAGGGAGGGAGGGAGACCCAGACAGACAGGGAGGGAGGGAGGGAGGGAGGGAGGGAGGGAGGGAGGGAGACACAGACAGACAGGGAGGGAGGGAGGGAGGGACCCAGACAGGGAGGGAGGGAGACCCAGACAGACAGGGAGGGAGGGAGGGAGGGAGGGAGGGAGGGAGGGAGGGAGGGAGGGAGGGAGGGAGGGAGGGAGGGTAAACTCTTCATGAATAAGCCATAAGGGGAAGCAGACTCTTCATAAGAGAACACTCACATCCTGAACCTGAGAGTTGTGAACATTCCAACCCGAACCTGAAGGTTTCCTGAGGGTTTCCGGAGGGTTTCCTAAGGGTTTCCGGAGGGTTTCCTGAGGGTTTCCGGAGGGTTTCCTGAGGGTTTCCTAAGGGTTTCCTAAGGGTTTCCTAAGGGTTTCCTTAGGGTTTCCTGAGGGTTTCCTAAGGGTTTCCGGAGGGTTTCCTGAGGGTTTCCGGAGGGTTTCCGGAGGGTTTCCTAAGGGTTTCCGGAGGGTTTCCGGAGGGTTTCCTGAGGGGTTCCTGAGGGGTTCCTAAGGGTTTCCTAAGGGTTTCCTGAGGGGTTCCTAAGTGTTTCCTGAGGGTTTCCTGAGGGTTTCCTGAGGGTTTCCTGAGGGTTTCCTGAGGGGTTCCTGAGGGGTTCCTGAGGGGTTCCTGAGGGGTTCCTGAGGGGTTCCTGAGGGTTTCCTGAGGGTTTCCTAAGGGTTTACTGAGGGTTTCCGGAGGGGTTCCTGAGGGTTTCCTAAGGGTTTCCTGAGGGGTTCCTAAGGGTTTCCTAAGGATTTCCTGAGGGGTTCCTGAGGGTTTCCTAAGGGTTTCCTAAGGGTTTCCTAAGGGTTTCCTGAGGGTTTCCTAAGGGTTTCCTGAGGGGTTCCTAAGTGTTTCCTGAGGGTTTCCGGAGGGTTTCCGGAGGGTTTCCTAAGGGTTTCCTGAGGGGTTCCTAAGGGTTTCCGGAGGGGTTCCTAAGGGTTTCCTGAGGGTTTCCTAAGGGTTTCCGGAGGGTTTCCTAAGGGTTTCCTGAGGGTTTCCTGAGGGTTTCCTGAGGGTTCTGGGTGTCACACTGTAACATGTCCCCTCTCCACCTGTATGGTATTCATATGGGTGTCACACTCTAACATGTCCCCTCTCCTCTACAGAAAATGTCCTTCATGGTGGCTCTTGGCCTGGTCACTACAGAGACACTGGAAGGTGAGTTCTTCCTCTGACACTAATTGAATTCAACTCGTCAGAATGTAAAAAAGGCATTGGCACATCGTTGCTGTCTTGTTGCAGGTGGTACCAATGAGATACCTTGGAAGAACAGAGAAACCCACACACTGCTCTGGCGAGTACCAGTTTTTACTAAAGCTCACCTGTCGGCTTCTTGGCCTTCGTCAGCGCTTGAAAAAAATGATTAAAAAAAACAAGACTCTGACGAAGGTCGACAGGTAAGCTTTAATTAAAAACAGGGATACTAGCCAGAGCAGTGTGTGGGTCTCTCTGTTCTTCCAAGTTATCTCATCATACCAACCGTTTTATGTCTGTGTTAACACTTGTTCATCCTCACATTAGCGGCAGATACACATTTTACCTGTACTGGCTGTCTACCTGTCTGTCTGTCCCATCTACCTGTACTACCTGTCTGTCTACCTGTCTGTCTGTCCCATCTACCTGTACTGTCTGTCTCGTCTGTCTCGTCTGTCTCGTCTGTCCCGTCTGTCCCGTCTGTCTGTCTGTCTCATCTACCTGTACTGGCTGTCTACCTGTCTGTCTGTCTGTCTGTCCCATCTACTTGGTCTGTCTGTCTGTCTGTCTGTCTGTCTGTCTTTTCTGGCTGTACCGGTTGTGTCTACCTGTCTGTGTATCTGTCCCATCTACCTGTCTGTCTATCCCATCTACCTGTCTTGTCTGTCCCATCTAGCTGTACCGGCTGTGCCTACCTGTCTGTCTGTCCCATCTAGCTGTACCGGCTGTGTCTACCTGTCTGTCTGTCCCATGTAGCTTTATCGGCTGTGCCTACCTGTCTGTCCCATCTACCTGTCTGTCCCATCTAGCTGTACCGGCTGTGTCTACCTGTCTGTCTGTCCCATGTAGCTTTATCGGCTGTGCCTACCTGTCTGTCTGTCTGTCTGTCCCATCTAGCTGTACCAGCTGTGCCTACCTGTCTGTCTGTCTGTCTGTCCCATCTAGCTGTACCGGCTGTGTCTACCTGTCTGTCTGTCCCATGTAGCTTTATCGGCTGTGCCTACCTGTCTGTCTGTCTGTCTGTCCCATCTAGCTGTACCAGCTGTGCCTACCTGTCTGTCTGTCTGTCTGTCTCATCTAGCTGTACCGGCTGTGTCTACCTGTCTGTTCCATCTAGCTGTACCGGCTGTGCCATCTACCTGTCTGTCTGTCTGTCTAGCTGTACCGTCTGTTCCATCTAGCTGTACCGGCTGTGCCATCTACCTGTCTGTCTGTCTGTCTAGCTGTACCGTCTGTCCCATCTAGCTGTCTGTCTGTTCCATCTACCTGTACCAGCTGTGTCTACCTGTCTGTCTGTCCCATCTAGCTGTACCAGCTGTGTGTACCTGTCTGTCCCATCTACCTGTACCGGCTGTGTCTACCTGTCTGTCTGTCCCATGTAGCTTTATCGGCTGTGCCTACCTGTCTGTCTGTCTGTCTGTCCCATCTAGCTGTACCGGCTGTGTCTACCTGTCTGTCTGTCCCATGTAGCTTTATCGGCTGTGCCTACCTGTCTGTCTGTCTGTCTGTCCCATCTAGCTGTACCGGCTGTGTCTACCTGTCTGTCTGTCTGTCTAGCTGTCCCATCTAGTTGTACCCGGCTGTGTCTACCTGTCTGTTCCATCTAGCTGTACCGGCTGTGCCATCTACCTGTACCGGCTGTGTCTACCTGTCTGTCTGTCCCATGTAGCTTTATCGGCTGTGCCTACCTGTCTGTCTGTCTGTCTGTCCCATCTAGCTGTACCAGCTGTGCCTACCTGTCTGTCTGTCTGTCCCATCTAGCTGTACCGGCTGTGTCTACCTGTCTGTTCCATCTAGCTGTACCGGCTGTGTCTACCTGTCTGTCTGTCCCATCTAGCTGTACCGTCTGTCCCATCTAGCTGTACCGGCTGTGTCTACCTGTCTGTCTGTCTGTCTAGCTGTACCGGCTGTGTCTACCTGTCTGTCTGTCTGTCCCATCTAGCTGTACCAGCTGTGTCTACCTGTCTGTCTGTCCCATCTAGCTGTACCGGCTGTGCCATCTACCTGTCTGTCTGTCTGTCTAGCTGTACCGTCTGTCCCATCTAGCTGTACCGGCTGTGTCTACCTGTCTGTCTGTCTGTCCCATCTAGCTGTACCGGCTGTGTCTACCTGTCTGTCCCATCTACCTGTCTGTCTGTCCCATCTAGCTGTACCGGCTGTGTTTACCTGTCTGTCTGTCCCATGTAGCTGTACCTGTCTGTCCTATCTAGCTGTACCGGCTGTGTCTACCTGTCTGTCTGTCCCATGTAGCTGTACCTGTCTGTCCTATCTAGCTGTACCGGCTGTGTCTACCTGTCTGTCTGTCCCATGTAGCTGTACCTGTCTGTCCTATCTAGCTGTACCGGCTGTGTCTACCTGTCTGTCTGTCCCATGTAGCTGTACCGTCTGTCCCATCTACCTGTCTGTCCCATCTAGCTGTACCGGCTGTGTCTACCTGTCTGTCTGTCCTATCTACCTGTCTGTCTGTCCTATCTAGCTGTACCGGCTGTGCCTACCTGTCTGTCTGTCCCATGTAAATGTACCGTCTGTCCCATCTACCTGTCTGTCTGTCCCATCTAGCTGTACCGGCTGTGTCTACCTGTCTGTCTGTCCTATCTAGCTGTACCGGCTGTGTGTACCTGTCTGTCTGTCCCATCTAGCTGTACCGGCTGTGTCTACCTGTCTGTCTGTCCTATCTAGCTGTACCGGCTGTGTGTACCTGCCTGTCTGTCCCATCTAGCTGTACCGGCTGTGTCTACCTGTCTGTCTGTCCCATCTACCTGTACCGGCTGTGTCTACCTGCCTGTCTGTCCCATCTAGCTGTACCAGCTGTGTCTACCTGTCTGTCTGTCCCATCTACCTGTCTGTCTGTCCCATCTAGCTGTACCGGCTGTGTGTACCTGTCTGTCTGTCCCATCTAGCTGTACCGGCTGTGTCTACCTGTCTGTCTGTCCTATCTAGCTGTACCGGCTGTGTGTACCTGCCTGTCTGTCCCATCTAGCTGTACCGGCTGTGTCTACCTGTCTGTCTGTCCCATCTACCTGTACCGGCTGTGTCTACCTGCCTGTCTGTCCCATCTAGTTGTACCAGCTGTGTCTACCTGTCTGTCTGTCCCATCTACCTGTCTGTCTGTCCCATCTAGCTGTACCGGCTGTGTCTACCTGTCTGTCTGTCCCATCTAGCTGTACCGGCTGTGCCTACCTGTCAGTCCCATCTACCTGTCTGTCTGTCCCATCTAGCTGTACCAGCTGTGTCTACCTGTCTGTCTGTCCCATCTAGCTGTACCGGCTGTGCCTACCTGTCTGTCTGTCCCATCTAGCCGTACCGGCTGTGTCTACCTGTCTGTCTGTCCCATGTAGCTGTACCGGCGGTGTCTACCTGTCTGTCTGTCCCATCTAGCCGTACCGGCTGTGTCTACCTGTCTGTCTGTCCCATCTAGCCGTACCGGCGGTGTCTACCTGTCTGTCTGTCCCATCTACCTGTCTGTCCCATCTACCTGTACCGGCTGTGTTTACCTGTCTGTCCCATCTAGCTGTACCGGCTGTGTCTACCTGTCTGTCCCATCTAGCTGTACCGGCTGTGTGTACCTGTCTGTCTGTCCCATCTACCTGTCTGTCTGTCCCATCTAGCTGTACCGGCTGTGTCTACCTGTCTGTCTGTCCCATCTACCTGTCTGTCTGTCCCATCTAGCTGTACCGGCTGTGTCTACCTGTCTGTCTGTCCCATCTAGTTGTACCGGCTGTGCCTACCTGTCTGTCTGTCTGTCCCATCTAGCTGTACCGGCTGTGTCTACCTGTCTGTCTGTCCCATCTAGCTGTACCGGCTGTGTCTACCTGTCTGTTCCATCTAGTTGTACCCGGCTGTGTCTACCTGTCTGTTCCATCTACCTGTACCGGCTGTGTGTATCTAATCCTCTGTAACATAAGCCTTTGTTCCTCTACCGTGCCAGAGATCCAGATCAAGAGACAGGAGAGGAAGAGACGAAGCACAGCCAACCCAGCCTATAGCGGCCTGGTCCAACCAGAGGTAACACACAATGGACCCCTTTTTGTCTGGTTCAAACAGCTGCAACAGCTGACATTATCTGAAAGTAGGTCAGAGCTGTTCAGGAGAGACATGTGTGTTTGAAATGTGTTTAGAGATGTTTAAGAGATACAGTATGTTACATTTATTGTTAACTAGGATGTAGAGTAGTACTAGTCGGTGTGATTCAGAGTTTAGGTAAGGGTCGATGCCCATGCTGAAATATTAATTAGCAGAATTACTCTGATGGCCTTAGTCTCTGATGGCCTTAGTCTCTGATGGCCTTAGTCTCTGATGGCCTTAGTCTCTGATGGCCTTAGTCTCTGATGGCCTTAGTCTCTGGTGGCCTTAGTCTCTGGTGGCCTTAGTCTCTGATGGCCTTAGTCTCTGATGGCCTTAGTCTCTGATGGCCTTAGTCTCTGATGGCCTTAGTCTCTGATGGCCTTAGTCTCTGATGGCCTTAGTCTCTGATGGCCTTAGTCTCTGATGGCCTTAGTCTCTGGTGGGTTCAGGTTAGACAGGCCTTAGTCTCTGATGGCCTTAGTCTCTGATGGGTTCAGTTTAGACAGGCCTTAGTCTCTGATGGCCTTAGTCTCTGATGGCCTTAGTCTCTGATGGCCTCAGTCTCTGATGAGTTCAGTTTAGACAGGCCTTAGTCTCTGATGGCCTTAGTCTCTGATGGCCTTAGTCTCTGATGGGTTCAGTTTAGACAGGCCTTAGTCTCTGATGGCCTTAGTCTCTGATGGCCTTAGTCTCTGATGGCCTTAGTCTCTGATGGCCTTAGTCTCCGATGGCCTTAGTCTCTGATGGTCTTAGTCTCTGATGGGTTCAGTTTAGACAGGCCTTAGTCTCTGATGGCCTTAGTCTCTGATGGCCTTAGTCTCTGATGGCCTTAGTCTCTGATGGCCTTAGTCTCTGATGGCCTTAGTCTCTGATGGCCTTAGTCTCTGATGGCCTTAGTCTCTGATGGCCTTAGTCTCTGATGGCCTTAGTCTCTGATGGCCTTAGTCTCTGATGGCCTTAGTCTCTGGTGGGTTCAGGTTAGACAGGCCTTAGTCTCTGATGGCCTTAGTCTCTGATGGGTTCAGTTTAGACAGGCCTTAGTCTCTGATGGCCTTAGTCTCTGATGGCCTTAGTCTCTGATGGCCTTAGTCTCTGATGGCCTCAGTCTCTGATGAGTTCAGTTTAGACAGGCCTTAGTCTCTGATGGCCTTAGTCTCTGATGGCCTTAGTCTCTGATGGGTTCAGTTTAGACAGGCCTTAGTCTCTGATGGCCTTAGTCTCTGATGGCCTTAGTCTCTGATGGCCTTAGTCTCTGATGGCCTTAGTCTCCGATGGCCTTAGTCTCTGATGGTCTTAGTCTCTGATGGGTTCAGTTTAGACAGGCCTTAGTCTCTGATGGCCTTAGTCTCTGATGGTCTTAGTCTCTGATGGGTTCAGTTTAGACAGGCCTTAGTCTCTGATGGCCTTAGTCTCTGATGGCCTTAGTCTCTGATGGCCTTAGTCTCTGATGGCCTTAGTCTCTGATGGCCTTAGTCTCTGATGGCCTTAGTCTCTGATGGCCTTAGTCTCTGATGGGTTCAGTTTAGACAGGCCTTAGTCTCTGATGGCCTTAGTCTCTGATGGCCTTAGTCTCTGATGGCCTTAGTCTCTGATGGCCTTAGTCTCTGATGGGTTCAGTTTAGACAGGCCTTAGTCTCTGATGGCCTTAGTCTCTGATGGCCTTAGTCTCTGATGGCCTTAGTCTCTGATGGCCTTAGTCTCTGATGGCCTTAGTCTCTGATGGCCTTAGTCTCTGATGGGTTCAGTTTAGACAGGCCTTAGTCTCTGATAGCCTTAGTCTCTGATGGGTTCAGTTTAGACAGGCCTTAGTCTCTGATGGCCTTAGTCTCTGATGGCCTTAGTCTCTGATGGCCTTAGTCTCTGATGGCCTCAGTCTCTGATGGGTTCAGGTTAGACAGGCCTTAGTCTCTGATGGGTTTAGTCTCTGATGGCCTTAGTCTCTGATGGCCTTAGTCTCTGATGGCCTTAGTCTCTGATGGCCTTAGTCTCTGATGGCCTTAGTCTCTGATGGCCTTAGTCTCTGATGGCCTTAGTCTCTGATGGCCTTAGTCTCTGATGGCCTTAGTCTCTGATGGCCTTAGTCTCTGATGGCCTTAGTCTCTGATGGCCTTAGTCTCTGATGGCCTTAGTCTCTGATGGCCTTAGTCTCTGATGGCCTTAGTCTCTGATGGCCTTAGTCTCTGATGGCCTTAGTCTCTGATGGCCTTAGTCTCTGATGGCCTTAGTCTCTGATGGTCTTAGTCTCTGATGGTCTTAGTCTCTGATGGCCTTAGTCTCTGATGGCCTTAGTCTCTGATGGCCTTAGTCTCTGATGGCCTTAGTCTCTGATGGGTTCAGTGATGTTTATCTGCACTTTGTTTCATGTCTGTTGGATCTGGTGCCTTGTCCTTTCCACATAACGTCCGACATGATGTTCAGTTACTCTGCCCAAAACGTGTGCTACAATCTTTCTACTAAAGGGCTTTCCGTGTAACGTGGAGGAATTCAGTGAATGGTGTTGAGAGTCGATTAGCAGAGCCTAAAAAAACATGTCTTCTCATAATTCCTGTTGTGTGTCAGAGGTGAAGGAAGTAAACATTTTCCCTGTCTCTCTCCTCACTTTCTACCTTTCAGCGTAAACGCCTTGCATTAAATTACCTGAACAACCCACTCTTCCTGTCAGTGAGAGGTAAAATACATTTATACTTCCCCATCAACACAACTAGACAGGACTGGTAAAATACATTTATACTTCCCCATCAACACAACTAGACAGGACTGGTAAAACACATTTATACTGACCCCATCAACACAACTAGACAGGACTGATAAAACACATTCCCCATCAACACAACTAGACAGGACTGGTAAAACACATTTATACTGACCCCATCAACACAACTAGACAGGACTGGTAAAATACATTTATACTGACCCCATCAACACAACTAGACAGGACTGGTAAAATACATTTATACTGACCCCATCAACACAACTAGACAGGACTGGTAAAATACATTTATACTTCCCCATCAACACAACTAGACAGGACTGGTAAAATACATTTATACTTCCCCATCAACACAACTAGACAGGACTGGTAAAACACATTTATACTTCCCCATCAACACAACTAGACAGGACTGGTAAAATACATTTATACTTCCCCATCAACACAACTAGACAGGACTGGTAAAACACATTTATACTGACCCATCAACACAACTAGACAGGACTGGTAAAATACATTCCCCATCAACACAACTAGACAGGACTGGTAAAATACATTTATACTTCCCCATCAACACAACTAGACAGGACTGGTAAAATACATTTATACTTCCCCATCAACACAACTAGACAGGACTGGTAAAATACATTTATACTTCCCCATCAACACAACTAGACAGGACTGATAAAACACATCCCCATCAACACAACTAGACAGGACTGGTAAAACACATCCCCATCAACACAACTAGACAGGACTGATAAAACACATCCCCATCAACACAACTAGACAGGAGTGGTAAAATACATTTATACTGACTCATCAACACAACTAGACAGGACTGGTAAAATACATTTATACTTCCCCATCAACACAACTAGACAGGACTGGTAAAACACATTTATACTTCCCCATCAACACAACTAGACAGGACTGGTAAAATACATTTATACTGACCCCATCAACACAACTAGACAGGACTGGTAAAATACATTTATACTTCCCCATCAACACAACTAGACAGGACTGGTAAAATACATTTATACTTCCCCATCAACACAACTAGACAGGACTGGTAAAATACATTTATACTGACCCCATCAACACAACTAGACAGGACTGGTAAAATACATTTATACTTCCCCATCAACACAACTAGACAGGACTGGTAAAATACATTTATACTGACCTCATCAACACAACTAGACAGGACTGGTAAAATACATTTATACTTCCCCATCAACACAACTAGACAGGACTGGTAAAACACATTTATACTGACCTCATCAACACAACTAGACAGGACTGGTAAAATACATTTATACTTCCCCATCAACACAACTAGACAGGACTGGTAAAATACATTTATACTTCCCCATCAACACAACTAGACAGGACTGGTAAAACACATTTATACTGACCCCATCAACACAACTAGACAGGACTGGTAAAACACATTTATACTGACCCCATCAACACAACTAGACAGGACTGGTAAAATACATTCCCCATCAACACAACTAGACAGGACTGGTAAAATACATTTATACTTCCCCATCAACACAACTAGACAGGACTGGTAAAACACATTTATACTTCCCCATCAACACAACTAGACAGGACTGGTAAAATACATTTATACTTCCCCATCAACACAACTAGACAGGACTGGTAAAACACATTTATACTTCCCCATCAACACAACTAGACAGGACTGGTAAAACACATTTATACTGACCCCATCAACACAACTAGACAGGACTGGTAAAATACATTTATACTTCCCCATCAACACAACTAGACAGGACTGGTAAAATACATTTATACTGACCCCATCAACACAACTAGACAGGACTGGTAAAATACATTTATACTGACCCATCAACACAACTAGACAGGACTGGTAAAACACATGTATACTGACTCATCAACACAACTAGACAGGACTGGTAAAACACATTTATACTTCCCCATCAACACAACTAGACAGGACTGATAAAACACATCCCCATCAACACAACTAGACAGGACTGGTAAAACACATTTATACTTCCCCATCAACACAACTAGACAGGACTGGTAAAATACATTTATACTTCCCCATCAACACAACTAGACAGGACTGGTAAAATACATTTATACTGACCCCATCAACACAACTAGACAGGACTGGTAAAATACATTTATACTTCCCCATCAACACAACTAGACAGGACTGGTAAAATACATTTATACTTCCCCATCAACACAACTAGACAGGACTGGTAAAACACATCCCCATCAACACAACTAGACAGGACTGGTAAAATACATTTATACTGACCCCATCAACACAACTAGACAGGACTGGTAAAATACATTTATACTTCCCCATCAACACAACTAGACAGGACTGGTAAAATACATTTATACTTCCCCATCAACACAACTAGACAGGACTGGTAAAATACATTTATACTTCCCCATCAACACAACTAGACAGGACTGGTAAAACACATTTATACTTCCCCATCAACACAACTAGACAGGACTGGTAAAACACATTTATACTTCCCCATCAACACAACTAGACAGGACTGGTAAAACACATTTCCCATCAACACAACTAGACAGGACTGGTAAAATACATTTATACATCCCCATCAACACAACTAGACAGGACTGGTAAAACACATTTCCCATCAACACAACTAGACAGGACTGGTAAAACACATGTATTACTGACCCATCAACACAATTAGACAGGACTGGTAAAACACATGTATACTGACCCCATCAACACAACTAGACAGGACTGGTAAAATACATTTATACTGACCCCATCAACACAACTAGACAGGACTGGTAAAATACATTTATACTTCCCCATCAACACAACTAGACAGGACTGGTAAAATACATTTATACTGACCCCATCAACACAACTAGACAGGACTGGTAAAATACATTTATACTTCCCCATCAACACAACTAGACAGGACTGGTAAAACACATTTCCCATCAACACAACTAGACAGGACTGGTAAAATACATGTATACTTCCCCATCAACACAACTAGACAGGACTGGTAAAATACATTTCCCATCAACACAACTAGACAGGACTGGTAAAATACATTTATACTGACCCATCAACACAACTAGACAGGACTGGTAAAATACATTTATACTTCCCCATCAACACAACTAGACAGGACTGGTAAAACACATTTCCCATCAACACAACTAGACAGGACTGGTAAAACACATTTATACTGACTCATCAACACAACTAGACAGGACTGGTAAAACACATTTATACTGACCCATCAACACAACTAGACAGGACTGGTAAAACACATTTATACTTCCCCATCAACACAACTAAACAGGACTGGTAAAACACATTTATACTGACCCCATCAACACAACTAGACAGGACTGGTAAAACACATCCCCATCAACACAACTAGACAGGACTGGTAAAACACATTTATACTGACTCATCAACACAACTAGACAGGACTGGTAAAACACATTTATACTGACCCATCAACACAACTAGACAGGACTGGTAAAACACATTTATACTTCCCCATCAACACAACTAGACAGGACTGGTAAAACACATTTCCCATCAACACAACTAGACAGGACTGGTAAAACACATCCCCATCGACACAACTAGACAGGACTGGTAAAACACATTTATACTGACCCATCAACACAACTAGACAGGACTGGTAAAACACATGTATACTGACCCATCAACACAACTAGACAGGACTGGTAAAACACATTTCCCATCAACACAACTAGACAGGACTGGTAAAACACATCCCCATCGACACAACTAGACAGGACTGGTAAAACACATTTATACTGACCCATCAACACAACTAGACAGGACTGGTAAAACACATTTATACTGACCCCATCAACACAACTAGACAGGACTGGTAAAACACATTTATACTGACCCATCAACACAACTAGACAGGACTGGTAAAACACATGTATACTGACCCATCAACACATCTAGACAGGACTGGTAAAACACATGTATACTGACCCATCAACACAACTAGACAGGACTGGTAAAACACATTTATACTAACCCCATTAACACATCTAGACAGGACTGGTAAAACACATTTATACTGACCCATCAACACAACTAGACAGGACTGGTAAAACACATGTATACTTCCCCATCAACACATCTAGACAGGACTGGTAAAACACATGTATACTGACCCATCAACACAACTAGACAGGACGGGTAAAACACATGTATACTGACCCATCAACACAACTAGACAGGACTGGTAAAACACATGTATACTTCCCCATCAACACAACTAGACAGGACTGGTAAAACACATGTATACTGACCCATCAACACAACTAGACAGGACTGGTAAAACACATGTATACTGACCCATCAACACAACTAGACAGGACTGGTAAAACACATTTATACTAACCCCATCAACACATCTAGACAGGACTGGTAAAACACATGTATACTGACCCATCAACACAACTAGACAGGACTGGTAAAACACATTTATACTGACCCATCAACACAACTAGACAGGACTGGTAAAACACATGTATACTGACCCATCAACACAACTAGACAGGACTGGTAAAACACATGTATACTGACCCATCAACACAACTAGACAGGACTGGTAAAACACATGTATACTGACCCATCAACACAACTAGACAGGACTGGTAAAACACATGTATACTGACTCATCAACACAACTAGACAGGACTGGTAAAACACATTTATACTGACCCCATCAACACAACTAGACAGGACTGGTAAAACACATTTCCCATCAACACAACTAGACAGGACTGGTAAAACACATTTATACTGACCCATCAACACAACTAGACAGGACTGGTAAAACACATTTATACTGACCCATCAACACAACTAGACAGGACTGGTAAAACACATTTATACTGACCCCATCAACACAACTAGACAGGACTGGTAAAACACATGTATACTGACCCATCAACACAATTAGACAGGACTGGTAAAACACATTTATACTGACCCATCAACACAATTAGACAGGACTGGTAAAACACATTTATACTGACCCATCAATAAATTGCACATCTATACACATTATAGCTGGACTTTGTGGTTGACAAGAAAGAGATCCAGGCCACAGAGCATGGACTGTAATTACACTGTATCCTACTAGACTAGAGCATGGACTGTAATTACACTGTATCCTACTAGACTAGAGCATGGACTGTAATTACACTGTATCCTACTAGACTAGAGCATGGACTGTAATTACACTGTATCCTACTAGACTAGAGCATGGACTGTAATTACACTGTATCCTACTAGACTAGAGCATGGACTGTAATTACACTGTATCCTAGAGCATGGACTGTAATTACACTGTATCCTAGTAGACTAGAGCATGGACTGTAATTACACTGTATCCTACTAGACTAGAGCATGGACTGTAATTACACTGCATCCTACTAGACTAGAGCATGGACTGTAATTACACTGTATCCTACTAGACTAGAGCATGGACTGTAATTACACTGTATCCTAATAGACTAGAGCATGGACTGTAATTACACTGTATCCTACTAGACTAGAGCATGGACTGTAATTACACTGTATCCTACTAGACTAGAGCATGGACTGTAATTACACTGCATCCTACTAGACTAGAGCATGGACTGTAATTACACTGTATCCTACTAGACTAGAGCATGGACTGTAATTACACTGTATCCTAGTAGACTAGAGCATGGACTGTAATTATACTGTATCCTACTAGACTAGAGCATGGACTGTAATTACACTGTATCCTAGTAGACTAGAGCATGGACTGTAATTACACTGTATCCTACTAGACTAGAGCATATGGACTGTAATTACACTGTATCCTACTAGACTAGAGCATGGACTGTAATTACACTGTATCCTACTAGACTAGAGCATGGACTGTAATTACACTGTATCCTACTAGACTAGAGCATGGACTGTAATTACACTGTATCCTACTAGACTAGAGCATGGACTGTAATTACACTGTATCCTAGAGCATGGACTGTAATTACACTGTATCCTAGTAGACTAGAGCATGGACTGTAATTACACTGCATCCTACTAGACTAGAGCATGGACTGTAATTACACTGTATCCTACTAGACTAGAGCACGGACTGTAATTACACTGTATCCTAGTAGACTAGAGCATGGACTGTAATTACACTGTATTCTACTAGACTAGAGCACGGACTGTAATTACACTGTATCCTAGTAGACTAGAGCATGGACTGTAATTACACTGTATCCTACTAGACTAGAGCATGGACTGTAATTACACTGTATCCTACTAGACTAGAGCATGTCTGTGTTGATCTGAGCTGTGTTCCCCAGTACAGAGATGTTGCTTAATGTTTCCCGGTATAAAACACTGCTGCTGAACCCCTCCCCTCTCTGGCCCAAACTGCTGCACCCCTCCCCTCTCTGGCCCAAACTGCTGCACCCCTCCCCTCTCTGGCCCAAACTGCTGCACCCCTCCCCTCTCTGGCCCAAACTGCTGCACCCCTCCCCTCTCTGGCCCAAACTGCTGCACCCCTCCCCTCTCTGGCCCAAACTGCTGCACCCCTCCCCTCTCTGGCCCAAACTGCTGCACCCCTCCCCTCTCTGGCCCAAACTGCTGCACCCCTCCCCTCTCTGGCCCAAACTGCTGCACCCCTCCCCTCTCTGGCCCAAACTGCTGCACCCCTCCCCTCTCTGGCCCAAACTGCTGCACCCCTCTCCTCTCTGGCCCAAACTGCTGCACCCCTCCCCTCTCTGGCCCAAACTGCTGCCCCCCTCCCCTCTCTGGCCCAAATTGCTGCACCCCTCCCCTCTTTGGCCCAACTGCTGCACCCCTCCCCTCTCTGGCCCAAACTGCTGCACCCCTCCCCTCTCTGGCCCAACTGCTGCACCCCTCCCCTCTCTGGCCCAAACTGCTGCTAACCCCTCCCCTCTCTGGCCCAAACTGCTGCACCCCTCCCCCTCTCTGGCCCAAACTGCTGCTAACCCCTCCCCTCTCTGGCCCAAACTGCTGCACCCCTCCCCCTCTCTGGCCCAAACTGCTGCACCCCTCCCCCTCTCTGGCCCAAACTGCTGCACCCCTCCCCTCTCTGGCCCAAACTGCTGCACCCTTCGCCTCTCTGGCCCAAACTGCTGCACCCCTCCCCTCTCTGGCCCAAACTGCTGCACCCCTCCCCTCTCTGGCCCAAACTGCTGCTAACCCACCCCTCTTTGGCCCAACTGCTGCACCCCTCCCCTCTCTGGCCCAAACTGCTGCACCCCTCCCCTCTCTGGCTTAAACTGCTGCACCCCTCCCCTCTCTGGCCCAAACTGCTGCACCCCTCCCCTCTCTGGCTTAAACTGCTGCACCCCTCCCCTCTCTGGCCCAAACTGCTGCACCCCTCCCCTCTCTGGCCCAAACTGCTGCACCCCTCCCCTCTCTGGCCCAAACTGCTGCACCCCTCCCCTCTCTGGCCCAAACTGCTGCTAACCCACCCCTCTCTGGCCCAAACTGCTGCACCCCTCCCCTCTCTGGCTTAAACTGCTGCACCCCTCCCCTCTCTGGCCCAAACTGCTGCACCCCTCCCCTCTCTGGCCCAAACTGCTGCTAACCCCTCCCCTCTCTGGCCCAAACTGCTGCACCCCTCCCCCTCTCTGGCCCAAACTGCTGCACCCCTCCCCCTCTCTGGCCCAAACTGCTGCTAACCCCCATGTCTTCACCTGTTGTCAGCTACTAACCTGTTATCTGCTTCCTGTGTTACGCACGCTAGCCACTGGGGACTACAGATGGAAGGTACGTACCGTAGCAAGAGATGAGGGACGATGTAATCAGAGAGATGAGGGACGATGTAATCAGAGAGATGAGGGACGATGTAATCAGAGAGATGAGGGACGATGTCATCAGAGAGATGAGGGACGATGTAATCAGAGAGATGAGGCACGATGTAATCAGAGAGATGAGGGACGATGTAATCAGAGAGATGAGGGACGATGTCATCAGAGAGATGAGGCACGATGTAATCAGAGAGATGAGGCACGATGTCATCAGAGAGATGAGGGACGATGTCATCAGAGAGATGAGGGACGATGTCATCAGAGAGATGAGGGACGATGTCATCAGAGAGATGAGGGACGATGTAATCAGAGAGATGAGGGACGATGTAATCAGAGAGATGAGGGACGATGTAATCAGAGAGATGAGGGACGATGTCATCAGAGAGATGAGGGACGATGTAATCAGAGAGATGAGGCACGATGTAATCAGAGAGATGAGGGACGATGTAATCAGAGAGATGAGGGACGATGTCATCAGAGAGATGAGGCACGATGTAATCAGAGAGATGAGGCACGATGTCATCAGAGAGATGAGGGACGATGTCATCAGAGAGATGAGGGACGATGTCATCAGAGAGATGAGGGACGATGTCATCAGAGAGATGAGGGACGATGTCATCAGAGAGATGAGGGACGATGTCATCAGAGAGATGAGGGACGATGTAATCAGAGAGATGAGGGACGATGTCATCAGAGAGATGAGGGACGATGTCATCAGAGAGATGAGGGACGATGTAATCAGAGAGATGAGGGACGATGTAATCAGAGAGATGAGGGACGATGTGAGGAACAGTTTTTAGACGATGTAATCAGAGAGATGAGGGTCGATGTGAGGAACAGTTTTTAGACGATGTGATCAGAGAGATGAGGGACGATGTGATCAGATAGATGAGGGACGATGTAATCAGAGAGATGAGGGATGATGTGATCAGAGAGATGAGGGACGATGTGAGGAACAGTTTTTGGACCATGTAATCAGAGAGATGAGGGACGCTGTGAGGAACAGTTTTTGGACGATGTGATCAGAGCGATATTCAGTGTGTCACTGAATCAATCAATCAATCGTTCAATACTTTACAGTGGATCTACAGTCAAAAGCCCCCTTCCCTAAAAAAGTGGATGTTATTTAGACTTGACCTCACTGTGGTATTTGAACGGCAGGCTGGAAGAGAAGCACTAACAGCCCGTACGTCCCGAGGTACTGAACCGTCTGTGTGTCTGTCCGACAGGAAGAGCTGGAGCACGACGACCACTGCTCTGTGTGTAAGGAGGACGGAGAGCTGCAGCTCTGCCACAACTGTCCCAGAGCCTACCACCCTGACTGCCTGCACCCTCCTCTCAGAACACCGCCCCGGGGGGTCTGGGTCTGCACCAAGTGTCAGAAGAAGGTGGGACGATAGAGGGGGGAAATACATCTGGTTGTGGTAGAATGGATACTTTGTAATGCTACAGGGACATCTGACTATAACAACACTACTGAATGACATCTGACTATAACAACACTACTGAATGACATCTACAGACTATAACAACACTACTGAATGACATCTGACTATAACAACACTACTGAATGACATCTGACTATAACAACACTACTGAATGACATCTGACTATAACAACACTACTGAATGACATCTACTGACTATAACAACACTACTGAATGACATCTACTGACTATAACAACACTACTGAATGACATCTACTGACTATAACAACACTACTGAATGACATCTGACTATAACAACACTACTGAATGACATCTGACTATAACAACACTACTGAATGACATCTGACTATAACAACACTACTGAATGACATCTGACTATAACAACACTACTGAATGACATCTACTGACTATAACAACACTACTGAATGACATCTACTGACTATAACAACACTACTGAATGACATCTACTGACTATAACAACACTACTGAATGACATCTACTGACTATAACAACACTACTGAATGACATCTACTGACTATAACAACACTACTGAATGACATCTACTGACTATAACAACACTACTGAATGACATCTACTGACTATAACAACACTACTGAATGACATCTACTGACTATAACAACACTACTGAATGACATCTACTGACTATAACAACACTACTGAATGACATCTGACTATAACAACACTACTGAATGACATCTGACTATAACAACACTACTGAATGACATCTACTGACTATAACAACACTACTGAATGACATCTACTGACTATAACAACACTACTGAATGACATCTACTGACTATAACAACACTACTGAATGACATCTACTGACTATAACAACACTACTGAATGACATCTACTGACTATAACAACACTACTGAATGACATCTGACTATAACAACACCACTGAATGACATCTACTGACTATAACAACACCACTGAATGACATCTACTGACTATAACAACACTACTGAATGACATCTGACTATAACAACACTACTGAATGACATCTACTGACTATAAGAACACTACTGAATGACATCTGACCATAACAACACTACTGAATGACATCTGACCATAACAACACTACTGAATGACATCTACTGACTATAACAACACTACTGAATGACATCTACTGACTATAACAACACTACTGAATGACATCTGACTATAACAACACTACTGAATGACATCTGACTATAACAACACCACTGAATGACATCTGACTATAACAACACTACTGAATGACATCTACTGACTATAAGAACACTACTGAATGACATCTGACTATAACAACACTACTGAATGACATCTACTGACTATAACAACACTACTGAATGACATCTGACTATAAAAACACTACTGAATGACATCTGACTATAACAACACTACTGAATGACATCTACTGACTATAACAACACTACTGAATGACATCTACTGACTATAACAACACTACTGAATGACATCTACTGACTATAACACCACTACTGAATGACATCTACTGACTATAACAACACTACTGAATGACATCTGACTATAACAACACTACTGAATGACATCTGACTATAACAACACTACTGAATGACATCTACTGACTATAACAACACTACTGAATGACATCTACTGACTATAACAACACTACTGAATGACATCTACTGACTATAACAACACTACTGAATGACTACTGACTATAACAACACTACTGAATGACATCTACTGACTATAACAACACTACTGAATGACATCTACTGACTATAACAACACTACTGAATGACATCTGACTATAACAACACTACTGAATGACATCTGACTATAACAACACTACTGAATGACATCTACTGACTATAACAACACTACTGAATGACATCTACTGACTATAACAACACTACTGAATGACATCTACTGACTATAACAACACTACTGAATGACATCTGACTATAACAACACTACTGAATGACATCTGACTATAACAACACTACTGAATGACATCTGACTATAACAATACTACTGAATGATATCTGACTATAACAACACTACTGAATGACATCTGACTATAACAACACTACTGAATGACATCTACTGACTATAACAATACTACTGAATGACATCTGCTGACTATAACAACACTACTGAATGACATACTGACTATAACAACACTACTGAATGACATCTACTGACTATAACAACACTACTGAATGACATCTGACTACAACAACACTACTGAATGACATCTGACTATAACAACACTACTGAATGACATCTACTGACTATAACAACACTACTGAATGACATCTGACTATAACAACACTACTGAATGACATCTACTGACTATAACAACACTACTGAATGACATCTGACTATAACAACACTACTGAATGACATATACTGACTATAACAACACTACTGAATGACATATACTGACTATAACAACACTACTGAATGACATATACTGACTATAACAACACTACTGAATGACATCTACTGACTATAACAACACTACTGAATGACATCTGACTATAACAACACTACTGAATGACATCTGACTATAACAACACTACTGAATGACATCTGACTATAACAACACTACTGAATGACATCTGACTATAACAACACTACTGAATGACATCTGACTATAACAACACTACTGAATGACATCTGACTATAACAACACTACTGAATGACATCTGACTATAACAACACTACTGAATGACATCTGACTATAACAACACTACTGAATGACATCTGACTATAACAACACTACTGAATGACATCTACTGACTATAACAACACTACTGAATGACATCTACTGACTATAACAACACTACTGAATGACATCTACTGACTATAACAACACTACTGAATGACATCTACTGACTATAACAACACTACTGAATGACATCTACTGACTATAACAACACTACTGAATGACATCTACTGACTATAACAACACTACTGAATGACATCTACTGACTATAACAACACTACTGAATGACATCTACTGACTATAACAACACTACTGAATGACATCTACTGACTATAACAACACTACTGAATGACATCTACTGACTATAACAACACTACTGAATGACATCTGACTATAACAACACTACTGAATGACATCTACTGACTATAACAACACTACTGAATGACATCTGACTATAACAACACTACTGAATGACATCTGACTATAACAACACTACTGAATGACATCTGACTATAACAACACTACTGAATGACATCTAACTATAACAACACTACTGAATGACATCTACTGACTATAAAAACACTACTGAATGACATCTGACTATAACAACACTACTGAATGACATCTGACTATAACAACACTACTGAATGACATCTACTGACTATAACAACACTACTGAATGGCATATGACTATAACAACACTACTGAATAACACTACTGACTATAACAACACTACTGAATGACATCTGACTATAACAACACTACTGAATGACATCTGACTATAACAACACTACTGAATGACATCTGACTATAACAACACTACTGAATGACATCTACTGACTATAACAACACTACTGAATGACATCTACTGACTATAACAACACTACTGAATAACATCTGACTATAACAACACTACTGAATGACATCTACTGACAATAACAACACTACTGAATGACATCTGACTATAACAACACTACTGAATGACATCTAACTATAACAACACTACTGAATGACATCTACTGACTATAACAACACTACTGAATGACATCTACTGACTATAACAACACTACTGAATGACATCTGACTATAACAACACTACTGAATGACATCTGACTATAACAACACTACTGAATGACATCTACTGACTATAACAACACTACTGAATGACATCTGACTATAACAACACTACTGAATGACATCTACTGACTATAACAACACTACTGAATGGCATCTGACTATAACAACACTACTGAATAACATCTGACTATAACAACACTACTGAATGACATCTACTGACTATAACAACACTACTGAATGACATCTACTGACTATAACAACACTACTGAATGACATCTACTGACTATAACAACACTACTGAATGACATCTACTGACTATAACAACACTACTGAATGACATCTACTGACTATAACAACACTACTGAATGACATCTACTGACTATAACAACACTACTGAATGACATCTACTGACTATAACAACACTACTGAATGACATCTACTGACTATAACAACACTACTGAATGACATCTACTGACTATAACAACACTACTGAATGACATCTGACTATAACAACACTACTGAATGACATCTACTGACTATAACAACACTACTGAATGACATCTACTGACAATAACAACACTACTGAATGACATCTGACTATAACAACACTACTGAATGACATCTGACTATAACAACACTACTGAATGACATCTAACTATAACAACACTACTGAATGACATCTAACTATAACAACACTACTGAATGACATCTACTGACTATAACAACACTACTGAATGACATCTACTGACTATAACAACACTACTGAATGACATCTGACTATAACAACACTACTGAATGACATCTACTGACTATAACAACACTACTGAATGACATCTGACTATAACAACACTACTGAATGACATCTACTGACTATAACAACACTACTGAATGGCATCTGACTATAACAACACTACTGAATAACATCTGACTATAACAACACTACTGAATGACGTCTGACTATAACAACGATACTGAATGTAGTATATGAAGGGAAGTTAACTGTTTCCATCGTCCTCCATTTTATTAACTTGTATTTTCCTTCCCCCTGAAGGTTCTGAACAAAGAGAACATGTCGTGGCCACAGAACTTTGTCCAGTCCTATGTTACACACAAGACTGGTGAGAATGGACACCTTTACCTAGCTGGCATGTGGCAGTTGGGCCTGCACTGTGTGTGTGTGTGTGTGTGTTATGCTGTGTTAATACTAGATGTGTGTGTGTGTGTGTGTGTGTGTGTGTGTGTTATGCTGTGTTAATACTAGGTGTGTGTGTGTTATGCTGTGTTAATACTAGGTGTGTGTGTGTTATGCTGTGTTAATACTAGGTGTGTGTGTGTTATGCTGTGTTAATACTAGGTGTGTGTGTGTTATGCTGTGTTAATACTAGGTGTGTGTGTATTTTATGTTATGTTGTGTTAATACTAGGTGTGTGTGTATTGTGCTGTGTTAATACTAGGTGTGTGTGTGTTATGGTGTGTTAATACTAGGTGTGTGTGTGTGTCATGCTGTGTTAATACTAGGTGTGTGTGTGTTATGCTGTGTTAATACTAGGTGTGTGTGTGTGTGTCATGCTGTGTTAATACTAGGTGTGTGTGTGTTATGCTGTGTTAATACTAGGTGTGTGTGTGTGTGTGTGTTATGCTGTGTTAATACTAGGTGTGTATGTGTGTTTTATGCTGTGTTAATACTAGGTGTGTGTGTGTTATGCTGTGTTAATACTAGGTGTGTGTGTGTGTGTGTTATGCTGTGTTAATACTAGGTGTGTGTGTGTGTGTTATGCTGTGTTAATACTAGGTGTGTGTGTGTTGTGCTGTGTTAATACTAGGTGTGTGTGTGTGTGTGTGTTATGCTGTGTTAATACTAGGTGTGTGTGTGTTATGCTGTGTTAATACTAGGTGTGTGTGTGTTATGCTGTGTTAATACTAGGTGTGTGTGTGTTATGCTGTGTTAATACTAGGTGTGTGTGTGTGTGTTATGCTGTGTTAATACTAGGTGTGTGTGTGTGTGTTATGCTGTGTTAATACTAGGTGTGTGTGTGTGTGTTGTGCTGTGTTAATACTAGGTGTGTGTGTTTTATGCTGTGTTAATACTAAATGTGTGTGTTATGCTGTGTTAATACTAGGTGTGTGTGTTTTATGCTGTGTTAATACTAGGTGTGTGTGTGTTGTGCTGTGTTAATACTAGGTGTGTGTGTGTTATGCTGTGTTAATACTAGGTGTGTGTGTTATGCTGTGTTAATACTAGGTATGTGTGTTATGGTGTGTTAATAGTAGGTGTGTGTGTTATGGTGTGTTAATAGTAGGTGTGTGTTATGCTGTGTTAATACTAGGTGTGTGTGTGTTGTGCTGTGTTAATACTAGGTGTGTGTGTGTTATGCTGTGTTAATACTAGGTGTGTGTGTGTTATGCTGTGTTAATACTAGGTGTGTGTGTGTTATGCTGTGTTAATACTAGGTGTGTGTGTGTTAAGATGTGTTAATACTAGGTGTGTGTGTGTTATGCTGTGTTAATACTAGGTGTGTGTTTGTTATGCTGTGTTAATACTAGGTGTGTGTGTGTTATGCTGTGTTAATACTAGGTGTGTGTGTGTGTGTGTGTGTGTGTGTGTGTGTGTGTGTGTGTTATGCTGTGTTAATACTAGGTGTGTGTGTGTTATGCTGTGTTAATACTAGGTGTGTGTGTGTTATGCTGTGTTAATACTAGGTGTGTGTGTGTGTGTGTGTTATGCTGTGTTAATACTAGGTGTGTGTGTGTGTGTGTTATGCTGTGTTAATACTAGGTGTGTGTGTGTGTGTGTGTGTTATGGTGTGTTAATACTAGGTGTGTGTGTGTGTGTGTGTGTGTGCGTTATGGTATGTTAATACTAGGTGTGTGTGTGTGTGTGTTATGCTGTGTTAATACTAGGTGTGTGTGTGTGTGTGTGTTATGGTGTGTTAATACTAGGTGTGTGTGTGTGTGTTATGCTGTGTTAATACTAGGTGTGTGTGTGTTATGCTGTGTTAATACTAGTTGTGTGTGTGTGTGTTATGCTGTGTTAATACTAGGTGTGTGTGTGTTATGCTGTGTTAATACTAGGTGTGTGTGTGTGTGTTATGCTGTGTTAATACTAGGTGTGTGTGTGTGTGTATTGTGCTGTGTTAATACTAGGTGTGTGTGTGTTATGGTGTGTTAATACTAGGTGTGTGTGTGTTATGCTGTGTTAATACTAGGTGTGTGTGTGTTATGCTGTGTTAATACTAGGTGTGTGTGTGTTATGCTGTGTTAATACTAGGTGTGTGTGTGTGTGTTATGCTGTGTTAATACTAGGTGTGTGTGTGTGTGTGTTATGCTGTGTTAATACTAGGTGTGTGTGTGTGTGTCATGCTGTGTTAATACTAGGTGTGTGTGTGTTATGCTGTGTTAAAACTAGGTGTGTGTGTGTTATGCTGTGTTAATACTAGGTGTGTGTGTGTTATGCTGTGTTAATACTAGGTGTGTGTGTGTGTGTGTGTGCGTTATGGTATGTTAATACTAGGTGTGTGTGTGTGTGTGTGTTATGCTGTGTTAATACTAGGTGTGTGTGTGTGTGTGTGTGTTATGGTGTGTTAATACTAGGTGTGTGTGTGTGTGTTATGCTGTGTTAATACTAGGTGTGTGTGTGTGTGTATTGTGCTGTGTTAATACTAGGTGTGTGTGTGTTATGATGTGTTAATACTAGGTGTGTGTGTGTTATGCTGTGTTAATACTAGGTGTGTGTGTGTTATGCTGTGTTAATACTAGGTGTGTGTGTGTGTGTTATGCTGTGTTAATACTAGGTGTGTGTGTGTGTGTATTGTGCTGTGTTAATACTAGGTGTGTGTGTGTTATGGTGTGTTAATACTAGGTGTGTGTGTGTTATGCTGTGTTAATACTAGGTGTGTGTGTGTTATGCTGTGTTAATACTAGGTGTGTGTGTGTTATGCTGTGTTAATACTAGGTGTGTGTGTGTGTGTGTTATGCTGTGTTAATACTAGGTGTGTGTGTGTTATGCTGTGTTAATACTAGGTGTGTGTGTGTTATGCTGTGTTAATACTAGGTGTGTGTGTGTGTGTTATGCTGTGTTAATACTAGGTGTGTGTGTGTGTGTGTTATGCTGTGTTAATACTAGGTGTGTGTGTGTGTGTCATGCTGTGTTAATACTAGGTGTGTGTGTGTGTTATGCTGTGTTAATACTAGGTGTGTGTGTGTGTGTGTGTGTTATGCTGTGTTAATACTAGGTGTGTGTGTGTGTTTTATGCTGTGTTAATACTAGGTGTGTGTGTGTGTGTGTATTTTGCTGTGTTAATACTAGGTGTGTGTGTGTTTTATGCTGTGTTAATACTAGGTGTGTGTTATGCTGTGTTAATACTAGGTGTGTGTGTTATGCTGTGTTAATACTAGGTGTGTGTGTGTTATGCTGTGTTAATACTAGGTGTGTGTGTGTTATGCTGTGTTAATACTAGGTGTGTGTGTTATGCTGTGTTAATACTAGGTGTGTGTGTGTTATGCTGTGTTAATACTAGGTGTGTGTTATGCTGTGTTAATACTAGGTGTGTGTGTGTGTGTTATGCTGTGTTAATACTAGGTGTGTGTGTGTGTGTTATGTTGCGTTAATACTAGGTGTGTGTGTGTGTTAATAGTAGGTGTTTGTTATGCTGTGTTAATACTAGGTGTGTGTGTGTGTGTGTTATGCTGTGTTAATACTAGGTGTGTGTGTGTTATGCTGTGTTAATACTAGGTGTGTGTGTGTTATGCTGTGTTAATACTAGGTGTGTGTGTGTGTGTGTTATGCTGTGTTAATACTAGGTGTGTGTGTGTTATGCTGTGTTAATACTAGGTGTGTGTGTGTTATGCTGTGTTAATACTAGGTGTGTGTGTGTGTGTGTTATGCTGTGTTAATACTAGGTGTGTGTGTGTTATGCTGTGTTAATACTAGGTGTGTGTGTGTGTGTCATGCTGTGTTAATACTAGGTGTGTGTGTGTGTGTGTGTGTTATGGTATGTTAATACTAGGTGTGTGTGTGTGTGTGTTATGCTGTGTTAATACTAGGTGTGTGTGTGTGTGTGTGTGTTATGGTGTGTTAATACTAGGTGTGTGTGTGTGTGTTATGCTGTGTTAATACTAGGTGTGTGTGTGTTATGCTGTGTTAATACTAGGTGTGTGTGTGTTATGCTGTGTTAATACTAGGTGTGTGTGTGTGTGTGTTATGCTGTGTTAATACTAGGTGTGTGTGTTATGCTGTGTTAATACTAGGTGTGTGTGTGTTATGCTGTGTTAACACTAGGTGTGTGTGTGTTATGCTGTGTTAATACTAGGTGTGTGTGTGTGTGTGTTATGCTGTGTTAATACTAGGTGTGTGTGTGTGTGTGTTATGCTGTGTTAATACTAGGTGTGTGTGTGTGTGTGTGCGTTATGGTATGTTAATACTAGGTGTGTGTGTGTGTGTGTTATGCTGTGTTAATACTAGGTGTGTGTGTGTGTGTGTGTGTTATGGTGTGTTAATACTAGGTGTGTGTGTTATGCTGTGTTAATACTAGGTGTGTGTGTGTTATGCTGTGTTAATACTAGGTGTGTGTGTGTTATGCTGTGTTAATACTAGTTGTGTGTGTGTGTGTGTTATGCTGTGTTAATACTAGGTGTGTGTGTGTTATGCTGTGTTAATACTAGGTGTGTGTGTGTGTGTTATGCTGTGTTAATACTAGGTGTGTGTGTGTGTGTATTGTGCTGTGTTAATACTAGGTGTGTGTGTGTTATGGTGTGTTAATACTAGGTGTGTGTGTGTTATGCTGTGTTAATACTAGGTGTGTGTGTGTTATGCTGTGTTAATACTAGGTGTGTGTGTGTTATGCTGTGTTAATACTAGGTGTGTGTGTGTGTGTTATGCTGTGTTAATACTAGGTGTGTGTGTGTGTGTGTTATGCTGTGTTAATACTAGGTGTGTGTGTGTGTGTCATGCTGTGTTAATACTAGGTGTGTGTGTGTGTTATGCTGTGTTAATACTAGGTGTGTGTGTGTTATGCTGTGTTAATACTAGGTGTGTGTGTGTTATGCTGTGTTAATACTAGGTGTGTGTGTGTGTGTGTGTGCGTTATGGTATGTTAATACTAGGTGTGTGTGTGTGTGTTATGCTGTGTTAATACTAGGTGTGTGTGTGTGTGTGTGTGTGTTATGGTGTGTTAATACTAGGTGTGTGTGTGTGTGTTCTGCTGTGTTAATACTAGGTGTGTGTGTGTTATGCTGTGTTAATACTAGGTGTGTGTGTGTGTGTTATGCTGTGTTAATACTAGGTGTGTGTGTGTGTGTATTGTGCTGTGTTAATACTAGGTGTGTGTGTGTGTGTGTATTGTGCTGTGTTAATACTAGGTGTGTGTGTGTTATGGTGTGTTAATACTAGGTGTGTGTGTGTTATGCTGTGTTAATACTAGGTGTGTGTGTGTTATGCTGTGTTAATACTAGGTGTGTGTGTGTTATGCTGTGTTAATACTAGGTGTGTGTGTGTGTTATGCTGTGTTAATACTAGGTGTGTGTGTGTGTGTGTTATGCTGTGTTAATACTAGGTGTGTGTGTGTGTGTCATGCTGTGTTAATACTAGGTGTGTGTGTGTTATGCTGTGTTAATACTAGGTGTGTGTGTGTGTGTGTGTGTTATGCTGTGTTAATACTAGGTGTGTGTGTGTGTGTGTATTTTGCTGTGTTAATACTAGGTGTGTGTGTGTTTTATGCTGTGTTAATACTAGGTGTGTGTGTGTTTTATGCTGTGTTAATACTAGGTGTGTGTGTTATGCTGTGTTAATACTAGGTGTGTGTGTGTTATGCTGTGTTAATACTAGGTGTGTGTGTTATGCTGTGTTAATACTAGGTGTGTGTGTGTTATGCTGTGTTAATACTAGGTGTGTGTTATGCTGTGTTAATACTAGGTGTGTGTGTGTGTGTTATGCTGTGTTAATACTAGGTGTGTGTGTGTGTGTGTTATGTTGTGTTAATACTAGGTGTGTGTGTGTGTTAATAGTAGGTGTTTGTTATGCTGTGTTAATACTAGGTGTGTGTGTGTTATGCTGTGTTAATACTAGGTGTGTGTGTGTGTGTGTTATGCTGTGTTAATACTAGGTGTGTGTGTGTGTGTGTGTGTTATGGTATGTTAATACTAGGTGTGTGTGTGTGTGTGTTATGCTGTGTTAATACTAGGTGTGGGTGTGTGTGTGTGTGTGTGTTATGGTGTGTTAATACTAGGTGTGTGTGTGTGTGTTATGCTGTGTTAATACTAGGTGTGTGTGTGTTATGCTGTGTTAATACTAGGTGTGTGTGTGTTATGGTGTGTTAATACTAGGTGTGTGTGTGTTATGCTGTGTTAATACTAGGTGTGTGTGTGTTGTGCTGTGTTAATACTAGGTGTGTGTGTGTTATGCTGTGTTAATACTAGGTGTGTGTGTTATGCTGTGTTAATACTAGGTGTGTGTGTGTGTTATGCTGTGTTAATACTAGGTGTGTGTGTGTGTGTGTGTTATGCTGTGTTAATACTAGGTGTGTGTGTGTTATGCTGTGTTAATACTAGGTGTGTGTGTGTTATGCTGTGTTAATACTAGGTGTGTGTGTTTTATGCTGTGTTAATACTAGGTGTGTGTGTGTGTGTGTGTGTTATGCTGTGTTAATACTAGGTGTGTGTGTGTTATGCTGTGTTAATACTAGGTGTGTGTGTGTGTGTGTGTGTGTGTGTTATGCTGTGTTAATACTAGGTGTGTGTGTTATGCTGTGTTAATACTAGGTGTGTGTGTGTGTTATGCTGTGTTAATACTAGGTGTGTGTGTGTTATGCTGTGTTAATACTAGGTGTGTGTGTGTTATGCTGTGTTAATACTAGGTGTGTGTGTGTGTGTGTGTGTGTTATGCTGTGTTAATACTAGGTGTGTGTGTGTTATGCTGTGTTAATACTAGGTGTGTGTGTGTTATGCTGTGTTAATACTAGGTGTGTGTGTGTGTGTGTGTGTTATGCTGTGTTAATACTAGGTGTGTGTGTATTGTGCTGTGTTAATACTAGGTGTGTGTGTGTTATGCTGTGTTAATACTAGGTGTGTGTGTGTTATGCTGTGTTAATACTAGGTGTGTGTGTTATGCTGTGTTAATACTAGGTGTGTGTGTGTGTTATGCTGTGTTAATACTAGGTGTGTGTGTGTTATGCTGTGTTAATACTAGGTGTGTGTGTGTTATGCTGTGTTAATACTAGGTGTGTGTGTGTGTGTGTGTGTTATGCTGTGTTAATACTAGGTGTGTGTGTGTTATGCTGTGTTAATACTAGGTGTGTGTGTGTGTGTGTGTTATGCTGTGTTAATACTAGGTGTGTGTGTTATGCTGTGTTAATACTAGGTGTGTGTGTTATGCTGTGTTAATACTAGGTGTGTGTGTGTGTGTGTTATGCTGTGTTAATACTAGGTGTGTGTGTGTTATGCTGTGTTAATACTAGGTGTGTGTGTGTTATGCTGTGTTAATACTAGGTGTGTGTGTGTGTGTGTGTGTGTTATGCTGTGTTAATACTAGGTGTGTGTGTGTTATGCTGTGTTAATACTAGGTGTGTGTGTGTTATGCTGTGTTAATACTAGGTGGGTGTGTGTGTGTGTTATGCTGTGTTAATACTAGGTGTGTGTGTGTGTGTTATGCTGTGTTAATACTAGGTGTGTGTGTATTGTGCTGTGTTAATACTAGGTGTGTGTGTGTTATGCTGTGTTAATACTAGGTGTGTGTGTGTTATGCTGTGTTAATACTAGGTGTGTGTGTGTGTGTTATGCTGTGTTAATACTAGGTGTGTGTGTGTGTGTTATGCTGTGTTAATACTAGGTGTGTGTGTGTTGTGCTGTGTTAATACTAGGTGTGTGTGTGTGTGTGTTATGCTGTGTTAATACTAGGTGTGTGTGTGTGTGTCATGCTGTGTTAATACTAGGTGTGTGTGTGTTATGCTGTGTTAATACTAGGTGTGTGTGTGTTTTATGCTGTGTTAATACTAGGTGTGTGTGTGTGTGTGTTATGCTGTGTTAATACTAGGTGGGTGTGTGTTTTATGCTGTGTTAATACTAGGTGTGTGTGTGTGTGTTATGCTGTGTTAATACTAGGTGGGTGTGTGTGTTATGCTGTGTTAATACTAGGTGTGTGTGTGTGTGTGTGTGTTATGCTGTGTTAATACTAGGTGTGTGTGTGTTATGCTGTGTTAATACTAGGTGTGTGTGTGTTATGCTGTGTTAATACTAGGTGTATTGTGTGTTTAGTGAGAGAGGGCGAGAAGAGGAGTCTGCTCAGGAGGAATGTAGAGCTGAAGAAGGAGTGTGCTCACCTGGAGGAGCAGGACCAGCAACTCAGCAAGTCCCTCACGGTATGACCTCTGACCTCTGACCCCTGAGACACTCACAACACAGTACAGCAGAACCAACAACCCAGCAAGTCCCTCACGGTATGACCTATGACCCCTGAGACACTCACAACACAGTACAGCAGGACCAACAACTCAGCAAGTCCCTCACGGTATGACCTATGACCCCTGAGACAGTCACAACACAGTACAGCAGGACCAGCAACTCAGCAAGTCCCTCAGGGTATGACCTATGACCTCTGACCTCTGACACACTCACAACACAGTACAGCAGGACCAGCAACTCAGCAAGTCCCTCAGGGTATGACCTTTGACCTCTGACCTCTGACACACTCACAACACAGTACAGCAGGACCAGCAACTCAGCAAGTCCCTCAGGGTATGACCTTTGACCTCTGACCTCTGACACACTCACAACACAGTACAGCAGGACCAGCAAATCAGCAAGTCCCTCTGGGTATGACCTATGACCCCTGAGACACTCACAACACAGTACAGCAGAACCAACAACCCAGCAAGTCCCTCACGGTATGACCTATGACCCCTGAGACACTCACAACACAGTACAGCAGGACCAACAACTCAGCAAGTCCCTCACGGTATGACCTATGACTTCTGACCTCTGACACACTCACAACACAGTACAGCAGGACCAGCAACTCAGCAAGTCCCTCAGGGTATGACCTTTGACCTCTGACCTCTGACACACTCACAACACAGTACAGCAGGACCAGCAACTCAGCAAGTCCCTCAGGGTATGACCTTTGACCTCTGACCCACTCACAACACAGTACAGCAGGACCAGCAACTCAGCAAGTCCCTCAGGGTATGACCTTTGACCTATGACCCCTGAGACACTCACAACACAGTACAGCAGAACCAACAACCCAGCAAGTCCCTCACGGTATGACCTATGACCCCTGAGACACTCACAACACAGTACAGCAGGACCAACAACTCAGCAAGTCCCTCACGGTATGACCTATGACCCCTGAGACAGTCACAACACAGTACAGCAGGACCAGCAACTCAGCAAGTCCCTCAGGGTATGACCTATGACCTCTGACCTCTGACACACTCACAACACAGTACAGCAGGACCAGCAACTCAGCAAGTCCCTCAGGGTATGACCTTTGACCTCTGACACACTCACAACACAGTACAGCAGGACCAGCAACTCAGCAAGTCCCTCAGGGTATGACCTTTGACCTCTGACCTCTGACACACTCACAACACAGTACAGCAGGACCAGCAACTCAGCAAGTCCCTCTGGGTATGACCTATGACCCCTGAGACACTCACAACACAGTACAGCAGGACCAACAACTCAGCAAGTCCCTCATGGTATGACCTATGACCCCTGAGACACTCACAACACAGTACAGCAGGACCAGCAACTCAGCAAGTCCCTCACAACACAGTACAACAGGACCAGCAACTCAGCAAGTCCCTCAGGGTATGACCTATGACCCCTGAGACACTCACAACACAGTGCAGCAGGACCAACAACTCAGCAAGTCCCTCATGGTATGACCTATGACTCCTGAGACACTCACAACACAGTACAGCAGGACCAGCAACTCAGCAAGTCCCTCACAACACAGTACAACAGGACCAGCAACTCAGCAAGTCCCTCAGGGTATGACCTATGACCCCTGAGACACTCACAACACAGTACAGCAGGACCAACAACTCAACAAGTCCCTCATGGTATGACCTATGACCCCTGAGACACTCACAACACAGTACAGCAGGACCAGCAACTCAGCAAGTCCCTCAGGGTATGACCTCTTGACCTCTGACACACTCACAACACAGTACAGCAGGACCAGCAACTCAGCAAGTCCCTCAGGGTATGACCTATGACCCCTGAGACACTCACAACACAGTACAGCAGGACCAACAACTCAGCAAGTCCCTCACGGTATGACCTATGACCCCTGAGACACTCACAACACAGTACAGCAGGACCAGCAACTCAGCAAGTCCCTCACGGTATGACCTATGACCTCTGAGACACTCACAACACAGTACAGCAGGACCAACAACTCAGCAAGTCCCTCACGGTATGACCTATGACCCCTGACACTCACAACACAGTACAGCAGGACCAGCAACTCAGCAAGTCCCTCACGGTATGACCTATGACCTCTGAGACACTCACAACACAGCAGGACCAACAACTCAGCAAGTCCCTCATGGTATGACCTATGACCCCTGAGACACTCACAACACAGTACAGCAGGACAAACAACTCAGCAAGTCCCTCAGGGTATGACCTATGACCCCTGAGACACTCACAACACAGTACAGCAGGACCAGCAACTCAGCAAGTCCCTCACGGTATGACCTATGACCCCTGAGACACTCACAACACAGTACAGCAGGACCAACAACTCAGCAAGTCCCTCAGGGTATGACCTATGACCCCTGAGACACTCACAACACAGTACAGCAGGACCAACAACTCAGCAAGTCCCTCAAGGTATGACCTTTGACCCCTGAGACACTCACAACACAGTACAGCAGGACCAACAACTCAGCAAGTCCCTCACGGTATGACCTCTGACCCCTGAGACACTCACAACACAGTACAGCAGGACCAGCAACTCAGCAAGTCCCTCACGGTATGACCTCTGACCCCTGAGACACTCACAACACAGTACAGCAGGACCAACAACTCAGCAAGTCCGTCACGGTATGACCTCTGAAACACTCACAACACAGTACAGCAGGACAAACAACTCAGCAAGTCCCTCACGGTATGACCTATGACCCCTGAGACACTCACAACACAATACAGCAGGACCAACAACTCAGCAAGTCCCTCTCGGTATGACCTATGACCTCTGAGACACTCACAACACAGTACAGCAGGACCAGCAACTCAGCAAGTCCCTCACGGTATGACCTATGACCTCTGAGACACTCACAACACAGTACAGCAGGACCAACAACTCATCAAGTCCCTCACGGTATGACCTCTGACCTCTGAGACACTCACAACACAGTACAGCAGGACCAACAACTCAGCAAGTCCCTCACGGTATGACCTATGACCCCTGAGACACTCACAACACAGTACAGCAGGACCAACAACTCAGCAAGTCCCTCACGGTATGACCTATGACCCCTGAGACACTCACAACACAGTACAGCAGGACCAACAACTCAGCAAGTCCCTCACAGTATGACCTATGACCTCTGAGACACTCACAACACAGTACAGCAGGACCAACAACTCAGCAAGTCCCTCACGGTATGATCTATGACCCCAAAACTAACAAACACGCAATATATACCCTAGACTAGGTTAATCCCTCACTCATACCTAGAATGTGGTTTTACCACACTGCAAGTTTGATTGAATTACAGCAGAGATCCTGCATATAATGTTGAGACTAACTAGCCAGAAGGAGCTCAACAGGGAAGTATACTACTACTAACTAGCCAGAAGGAGCTCAACAGGGAAGTATACTACTACTAACTAGCCAGAAGGAGCTCAACAGTGAAGCAGACTACTACTAACTAGCCAGAAGGAGCTCAACAGTGAAGTGTACTACTACTAACTAGCCAGAAGGAGCTCAACAGTGAAGTATACTACTAACTAGCCAGAAGGAGCTCAACAGGGAAGTATACTACTACTAACTAGCCAGAAGGAGCTCAACAGTGAAGTATACTACTATTAACTAGCCAGAAGGAGCTCAACAGTGAAGTATACTACTACTAACTAGCCAGAAGGAGCTCAACAGTGAAGTATACTACTACTAACTAGCCAGAAGGAGCTCAACAGTGAAGTATACTACTACTAACTAGCCAGAAGGAGCTCAACAGTGAAGTATAGTACTACTAACTAGCCAGAAGGAGCTCAACAGTGAAGTATACTACTACTACTAACTAGCCAGAAGGAGCTCAACAGTGAAGTATACTACTAACTAACTAGCCAGAAGGAGCTCAACAGTGAAGTATGCTACTAACTAGCTAGAAGGAGCTCAACAGTGAAGTATACTACTACTAACTAGCCAGAAGGAGCTCAACAGGGAAGTATACTACTACTAACTAGCCAGAAGGAGCTCAACAGGGAAGTATACTACTAACTAACTAGCCAGAAGGAGCTCAACAGTGAAACATACTACTACTAACTAGCCAGAAGGAGCTCAACAGTGAAGTATACTATTACTAACTAGCCAGAAGGAGCTCAACAGTGAAGTGTACTACTACTAACTAGCCAGAAGGAGCTCAACAGTGAAGTGTACTACTACTAACTAGCTAGAAGGAGCTCAACCGTTAAGCATATTACTACTAACTAGCCAGAAGGCGCTCAACCGTTAAGCAGACTACTACTAACTAGCCAGAAGGAGCTCAACAGTGACATATACTACTACTAACTAACCAGAGGGAGCTCAACAGTGAAGCAGACTACTACTAACTAGCCAGAAGGAGCTCAACAGTGAAGCAGACTACTACTAACTAGCCAGAAGGAGCTCAACAGTGAAGTATACTACTAACTAACTAGCCAGAAGGAGCTCAACAGTGAAGTATACTACTAACTAGCCAGAAGGAGCTCAACAGTGAAGTATACTACTAACTAGCTAGAAGAAGCTCAACAGGGAAGTATACTACTACTAACTAGCCAGAAGGAGCTCAACAGTGAAGTATACTACTACTAACTAGCCAGAAGGAGCTCAACAGTGAAGCAGACTACTACTAACTAGCCAGAAGGAGCTCAACAGTGAAGCAGACTACTACTAACTAGCCAGAAGGAGCTCAACAGTGAAGTATAGTACTACTAACTAGCCAGAAGGAGCTCAACAGTGAAGTATACTACTAACTAACTAGCCAGAAGGAGCTCAACAGTGAAGTATACTGCTACTAACTAGCCAGAAGGAGCTCAACAGTGAAGTATACTACTACTAACTAGCCAGAAGGAGCTCAACAGGGAAGTATACTACTACTAACTAGCCAGAAGGAGCTCAACAGGGAAGTATACTACTACTAGCTAGCCAGAAGGAGCTCAACAGTGAAGTATACTACTAACTAGCTAGAAGGAGCTCAACAGGGAAGTATACTACTACTAACTAGCCAGAAGGAGCTCAACAGGGAAGTATACTACTACTAACTAGCCAGAAGGAGCTCAACAGTGAAGTATACTACTAACTAGCTAGAAGGAGCTCAACAGGGAAGTATACTACTACTAACTAGCCAGAAGGAGCTCAACAGTGAAGTATACTACTACTAACTAGCCAGAAGGAGCTCAACAGTGAAGCAGACTACTACTAACTAGCCAGAAGGAGCTCAACAGTGAAGTATACTACTACTACTAACTAGCCAGAAGGAGCTCAACAGTAAAGTATACTACTAACTAGCTAGAAGGAGCTCAACAGGGAAGTATACTACTACTAACTAACTAGCCAGAAGGAGCTCAACAGTGAAGTATACTACTATTAACTAGCCAGAAGGAGCTCAACAGTTAAGCATAAATACTAACTAACTAGTCAGAAGGAGCTCAACAGTGAAGTATACTACTAACTAGCCAGAAGGAGCTCAACAGTGAAGTATACTACTACTAACTAGCCAGAAGGAGCTCAACAGTGAAGTATACTACTACTAACTAGCCAATAGGAGCTCAACAGTGAAGTATACTACTACTAACTAGCCAGAAGGAGCTCAACAGTGAAGTATACTACTACTAACTAGCCAGAAGGAGCTCAACAGTGAAGTATACTACTAACTAGCCAGAAGGAGCTCAACAGTGAAGTATACTACTAACTAACTAGCCAGAAGGAGCTCAACAGTGAAGTATACTGCTAACTAAGTAGCCAGAAGGAGCTCAACAGTGAAGTATACTGCTACTAACTAGCCAGAAGGAGCTCAACAGTGAAGTATACTACTACTAACTAGCCAGAAGGAGCTCAACAGTGAAGTATACTGCTAACTAAGTAGCCAGAAGGAGCTCAACAGTGAAGTATACTACTACTAACTAGCCAGAAGGAGCTCAACAGTGAAGTATACTACTACTAACTAGCCAGAAGGAGCTCAACAGTGAAGTATACTACTACTAACTAGCCAGAAGGAGCTCAACAGTGAAGTATACTACTATTAACTAGCCAGAAGGAGCTCAACAGTGAAGTATACTACTACTAACTAGCCAGAAGGAGCTCAACAGTGAAGTATACTACTACTAACTAGCCAGAAGGAGCTCAACAGTGAAGTATACTACTACTAACTAGCCAGAAGGAGCTCAACAGTGAAGTATAGTACTACTAACTAGCCAGAAGGAGCTCAACAGTGAAGTATACTACTACTAACTAGCCAGAAGGAGCTCAACAGTGAAGTATAGTACTACTAACTAGCCAGAAGGAGCTCAACAGTGAAGTATACTACTACTAACTAGCCAGAAGGAGCTCAACAGTGAAGTATACTACTACTAACTAGCCAGAAGGATTTCAACAGTGAAGTATACCACTACTAACTAGCTAGAAGGAGCTCAACAGTGAAGTATACCACTACTAACTAGCTAGAAGGAGCTCAACAGTGAAGTATAGTACTACTAACTAGCCAGAAGGAGTTCAACAGTGAAGTATAGTACTACTAACTAGCCAGAAGGAGCTCAACAGTGAAGTATACTACTACTAACTAGCCAGAAGGAGCTCAACAGTGAAGTATAGTACTACTAACTAGCCAGAAGGAGCTCAACAGGGAAGTATACTACTACTAACTAGCCAGAAGGAGCTCAACAGTGAAGTATACTACTAACTAGCTAGAAGGAGCTCAACAGGGAAGTATACTACTACTAACTAGCCAGAAGGAGCTCAACAGTGAAGTATACTACTACTAACTAGCCAGAAGGAGCTCAACAGGGAAGTATACTACTACTAACTAGCCAGAAGGAGCTCAACAGTGAAGTATACTACTAACTAGCTAGAAGGAGCTCAACAGGGAAGTATACTACTACTAACTAGCCAGAAGGAGCTCAACAGTGAAGTATACTACTACTAACTAGCCAGAAGGAGCTCAACAGTGAAGTATACTATTACTAACTAGCCAGAAGGAGCTCAACAGTGAAGTATACTACTAACTAGCCAGAAGGAGCTCAACAGTGAAGTATACTACTACTAACTAGCCAGAAGGAGCTCAACAGTGAAGTATACTACTATTAACTAGACAGAAGGAGTTCAACAGTTAAGTGTACTGCTACTAACTAGCCAGAAGGAGCTCAACCGTTAAGCATATTACTACTAACTAGCCAGAAGGAGCTCAACCGTTAAGCATATTACTTCTAACTAGCCAGAAGGCGCTCAACCGTTAAACATATTACTACTAACTAGCCAGAAGGAGCTCAACATTGAAGCATACTACTACTAACTAGCCAGAAGGAGCTCAACAGTGAAGTATACTACTACTAACTAGCCAGAAGGAGCTCAACAGTGAAGTATACTACTACTAACTAGCCAAAAGGAGCTCAACAGTGACGTATACTACTACTACCTAACTAGCCAGAAGGAGCTCAACAGTGAAGTATACTACTAACTAACTAGCCAGAAGGAGCTCAACAGTGAAGTATACTACTAACTAGCTAGAAGGAGCTCAACAGTGAAGTATACTACTAACTACCTAGCCAGAAGGAGCTCAACAGGGAAGTATACTACTACTAACTAGCCAGAAGGAGCTCAACAGGGAAGTATACTACTAACTAACTAGCCAGAAGGAGCTCAACAGTGAAACATACTACTACTAACTAGCCAGAAGGAGCTCAACAGTGAAGTATACCACTACTAACTAGCCAGAAGGAGCTCAACAGTGAAGTATACTACTACTAACTAGCAAGAAGGAGCTCAACAGTGAAGTATACTACTAACTAGCTAGAAGGAGCTCAACAGGGAAGTATACTACTACTAACTAGCCAGAAGGAGCTCAACAGTGAAGTATACTACTACTAAATAGCCAGAAGGAGCTCAACAGTGAAGCAGACTACTACTAACTAGCCAGAAGGAGCTCAACAGTGAAGTATACTACTACTAACTAGCCAGAAGGAGCTCAACAGTGAAGTATACTACTACTAACTAGCCAGAAGGAGCTCAACAGTGAAGCAGACTACTACTAACTAGCCAGAAGGAGCTCAACAGTGAAGTATACTACTACTAACTAGCCAGAAGGAGCTCAACAGTGAAGTATAGTACTACTAACTAGCCAGAAGGAGCTCAACAGTGAAGTATACTACTACTAACTAGCCAGAAGGAGCTCAACAGTGAAGTATACTGCTACTAACTAGCCAGAAGGAGCTCAACAGTGAAGTATACTGCTAACTAAGTAGCCAGAAGGAGCTCAACAGTGAAGTATACTACTACTAACTAGCCAGAAGGAGCTCAACAGTGAAGTGTAATACTACTAACTAGCCAGAAGGAGCTCAACAGTGAAGTATACTGCTACTAACTAGCCAGAAGGAGCTCAACAGTGAAGTATACTACTAACTAGCCAGAAGGAGCTCAACAGTGAAGTATACTACTACTAACTAGCCAGAAGGAGCTCAACAGTGAAGTATACTACTACTAACTAGCCAAAAGGAGCTCAACAGTGACGTATACTACTACTAACTAACTAGCCAGAAGGAGCTCAACAGTGAAGTATACTACTAACTAACTAGCCAGAAGGAGCTCAACAGTGAAGTATACTACTAACTAGCTAGAAGGAGCTCAACAGTGAAGTATACTACTACTAACTAGCCAGAAGGAGCTCAACAGGGAAGTATACTACTACTAACTAGCCAGAAGGAGCTCAACAGTGAAGTATACTACTACTAACTAGCCAGAAGGAGCTCAACAGTGAAGTATACTGCTACTAACTAGCCAGAAGGAGCTCAACAGTGAAGTATACTATTACTAACTAGCCAGAAGGAGCTCAACAGGGAAGAATACTACTAACTAACTAGCCAGAAGGAGCTCAACAGTGAAACATACTACTACTAACTAACCAGAAGGAGCTCAACAGTGAAGCATACTACTACTAACTAGCCAGAAGGAGCTCAACAGTGAAGTATACTGCTACTAACTAGCCAGAAGGAGCTCAACAGTGAAGTATACTACTAACTAGCCAGAAGGAGCTCAACAGTGAAGTATACTACTACTAACTAGCCAGAAGGAGCTCAACAGTGAAGTATACTACTACTAACTAGCCAAAAGGAGCTCAACAGTGACGTATACTACTACTAACTAACTAGCCAGAAGGAGCTCAACAGTGAAGTATACTACTAACTAACTAGCCAGAAGGAGCTCAACAGTGAAGTATACTACTAACTAGCTAGAAGGAGCTCAACAGTGAAGTATACTACTACTAACTAGCCAGAAGGAGCTCAACAGGGAAGTATACTACTACTAACTAGCCAGAAGGAGCTCAACAGTGAAGTATACTACTACTAACTAGCCAGAAGGAGCTCAACAGTGAAGTATACTGCTACTAACTAGCCAGAAGGAGCTCAACAGTGAAGTATACTATTACTAACTAGCCAGAAGGAGCTCAACAGGGAAGTATACTACTAACTAACTAGCCAGAAGGAGCTCAACAGTGAAGCAGACTACTACTAACTAGCCAGAAGGAGCTCAACAGTGAAGCAGACTACTACTAACTAGCCAGAAGGAGCTCAACAGTGAAGTATACTACTACTAACTAGCCAGAAGGAGCTCAACAGTGAAGTATACTACTAACTAACTAGCCAGAAGGAGCTCAACAGTGAAGTATACTACTAACTAGCTAGAAGGAGCTCAACAGTGAAGTATACTACTACTAACTAGCCAGAAGGAGCTCAACAGGGAAGTATACTACTACTAACTAGCCAGAAGGAGCTCAACAGTGAAGTATACTACTACTAACTAGCCAGAAGGAGCTCAACAGTGAAGTATACTGCTACTAACTAGCCAGAAGGAGCTCAACAGTGAAGTATACTATTACTAACTAGCCAGAAGGAGCTCAACAGGGAAGTATACTACTAACTAACTAGCCAGAAGGAGCTCAACAGTGAAGCAGACTACTACTAACTAGCCAGAAGGAGCTCAACAGTGAAGCAGACTACTACTAACTAGCCAGAAGGAGCTCAACATTGAAGTATAGTACTACTAACTAGCCAGAAGGAGCTCAACAGTGAAGTATACTACTAACTAGCTAGAAGGAGCTCAACAGGGAAGTATACTACTACTAACTAGCCAGAAGGAGCTCAACAGTGAAGTATACTACTACTAACTAGCCAGAAGGAGCTCAACAGGGAGGTATACTACTACTAACTAGCCAGAAGGAGCTCAACAGTGAAGTATACTACTAACTAGCTAGAAGGAGCTCAACAGGGAAGTATACTACTACTAACTAGCCAGAAGGAGCTCAACAGTGAAGTATACTACTACTAACTAGCCAGAAGGAGCTCAACAGTGAAGTATACTATTACTAACTAGCCAGAAGGAGCTCAACAGTGAAGTATACTACTAACTAGCCAGAAGGAGCTCAACAGTGAAGTATACTACTACTAACTAGCCAGAAGGAGCTCAACAGTGAAGTATACTACTATTAACTAGACAGAAGGAGTTCAACAGTTAAGTGTACTGCTACTAACTAGCCAGAAGGAGCTCAACCGTTAAGCATATTACTACTAACTAGCCAGAAGGAGCTCAACCGTTAAGCATATTACTTCTAACTAGCCAGAAGGCGCTCAACCGTTAAACATATTACTACTAACTAGCCAGAAGGAGCTCAACATTGAAGCATACTACTACTAACTAGCCAGAAGGAGCTCAACAGTGAAGTATACTACTACTAACTAGCCAGAAGGAGCTCAACAGTGAAGTATACTACTACTAACTAGCCAAAAGGAGCTCAACAGTGACGTATACTACTACTACCTAACTAGCCAGAAGGAGCTCAACAGTGAAGTATACTACTAACTAACTAGCCAGAAGGAGCTCAACAGTGAAGTATACTACTAACTAGCTAGAAGGAGCTCAACAGTGAAGTATACTACTAACTACCTAGCCAGAAGGAGCTCAACAGGGAAGTATACTACTACTAACTAGCCAGAAGGAGCTCAACAGGGAAGTATACTACTAACTAACTAGCCAGAAGGAGCTCAACAGTGAAACATACTACTACTAACTAGCCAGAAGGAGCTCAACAGTGAAGTATACCACTACTAACTAGCCAGAAGGAGCTCAACAGTGAAGTATACTACTACTAACTAGCAAGAAGGAGCTCAACAGTGAAGTATACTACTAACTAGCTAGAAGGAGCTCAACAGGGAAGTATACTACTACTAACTAGCCAGAAGGAGCTCAACAGTGAAGTATACTACTACTAAATAGCCAGAAGGAGCTCAACAGGGAAGCAGACTACTACTAACTAGCCAGAAGGAGCTCAACAGTGAAGTATACTACTACTAACTAGCCAGAAGGAGCTCAACAGTGAAGTATACTACTACTAACTAGCCAGAAGGAGCTCAACAGTGAAGCAGACTACTACTAACTAGCCAGAAGGAGCTCAACAGTGAAGTATACTACTACTAACTAGCCAGAAGGAGCTCAACAGTGAAGTATAGTACTACTAACTAGCCAGAAGGAGCTCAACAGTGAAGTATACTACTACTAACTAGCCAGAAGGAGCTCAACAGTGAAGTATACTGCTACTAACTAGCCAGAAGGAGCTCAACAGTGAAGTATACTGCTAACTAAGTAGCCAGAAGGAGCTCAACAGTGAAGTATACTACTACTAACTAGCCAGAAGGAGCTCAACAGTGAAGTGTAATACTACTAACTAGCCAGAAGGAGCTCAACAGTGAAGTATACTGCTACTAACTAGCCAGAAGGAGCTCAACAGTGAAGTATACTACTAACTAGCCAGAAGGAGCTCAACAGTGAAGTATACTACTACTAACTAGCCAGAAGGAGCTCAACAGTGAAGTATACTACTACTAACTAGCCAAAAGGAGCTCAACAGTGACGTATACTACTACTAACTAACTAGCCAGAAGGAGCTCAACAGTGAAGTATACTACTAACTAACTAGCCAGAAGGAGCTCAACAGTGAAGTATACTACTAACTAGCTAGAAGGAGCTCAACAGTGAAGTATACTACTACTAACTAGCCAGAAGGAGCTCAACAGGGAAGTATACTACTACTAACTAGCCAGAAGGAGCTCAACAGTGAAGTATACTACTACTAACTAGCCAGAAGGAGCTCAACAGTGAAGTATACTGCTACTAACTAGCCAGAAGGAGCTCAACAGTGAAGTATACTATTACTAACTAGCCAGAAGGAGCTCAACAGGGAAGAATACTACTAACTAACTAGCCAGAAGGAGCTCAACAGTGAAACATACTACTACTAACTAACCAGAAGGAGCTCAACAGTGAAGCATACTACTACTAACTAGCCAGAAGGAGCTCAACAGTGAAGTATACTGCTACTAACTAGCCAGAAGGAGCTCAACAGTGAAGTATACTACTAACTAGCCAGAAGGAGCTCAACAGTGAAGTATACTACTACTAACTAGCCAGAAGGAGCTCAACAGTGAAGTATACTACTACTAACTAGCCAAAAGGAGCTCAACAGTGACGTTTACTACTACTAACTAACTAGCCAGAAGGAGCTCAACAGTGAAGTATACTACTAACTAACTAGCCAGAAGGAGCTCAACAGTGAAGTATACTACTAACTAGCTAGAAGGAGCTCAACAGTGACGTATACTACTACTAACTAGCCAGAAGGAGCTCAACAGGGAAGTATACTACTACTAACTAGCCAGAAGGAGCTCAACAGTGAAGTATACTACTACTAACTAGCCAGAAGGAGCTCAACAGTGAAGTATACTGCTACTAACTAGCCAGAAGGAGCTCAACAGTGAAGTATACTATTACTAACTAGCCAGAAGGAGCTCAACAGGGAAGTATACTACTAACTAACTAGCCAGAAGGAGCTCAACAGTGAAGCAGACTACTACTAACTAGCCAGAAGGAGCTCAACAGTGAAGCAGACTACTACTAACTAGCCAGAAGGAGCTCAACAGTGAAGTATACTACTACTAACTAGCCAGAAGGAGCTCAACAGTGAAGTATACTACTAACTAACTAGCCAGAAGGAGCTCAACGGTGAAGTATACTACTAACTAGCTAGAAGGAGCTCAACAGTGAAGTATACTACTACTAACTAGCCAGAAGGAGCTCAACAGGGAAGTATACTACTACTAACTAGCCAGAAGGAGCTCAACAGTGAAGTATACTACTACTAACTAGCCAGAAGGAGCTCAACAGTGAAGTATACTGCTACTAACTAGCCAGAAGGAGCTCAACAGTGAAGTATACTATTACTAACTAGCCAGAAGGAGCTCAACAGGGAAGTATACTACTAACTAACTAGCCAGAAGGAGCTCAACAGTGAAGCAGACTACTACTAACTAGCCAGAAGGAGCTCAACAGTGAAGCAGACTACTACTAACTAGCCAGAAGGAGCTCAACATTGAAGTATAGTACTACTAACTAGCCAGAAGGAGCTCAACAGTGAAGTATACTACTAACTAACTAGCCAGAAGGAGCTCAACAGTGAAGTATACTGCTACTAACTAGCCAGAAGGAGCTCAACAGTGAAGTATACTACTACTAACTAGCCAGAAGGAGCTCAACAGGGAAGTATACTAATACTGACTAGCCAGAAGGAGCTCAACAGGGAAGTATACTACTACTAGCTAGCCAGAAGGAGCTCAACAGTGAAGTATACTACTAACTAGCTAGAAGGAGCTCAACAGGGAAGTATACTACTACTAACTAGCCAGAAGGAGCTCAACAGGGAAGTATACTACTACTAACTAGCCAGAAGGAGCTCAACAGTGAAGTATACTACTAACTAGCTAGAAGGAGCTCAACAGGGAAGTATACTACTACTAACTAGCCAGAAGGAGCTCAACAGTGAAGTATACTACTACTAACTAGCCAGAAGGAGCTCAACAGTGAAGCAGACTACTACTAACTAGCCAGAAGGAGCTCAACAGTGAAGTATACTACTACTACTAACTAGCCAGAAGGAGCTCAACAGTAAAGTATACTACTAACTAGCTAGAAGGAGCTCAACAGGGAAGTATACTACTACTAACTAACTAGACAGAAGGAGCTCAACAGTGAAGTATACTACTATTAACTAGCCAGAAGGAGCTCAACAGTTAAGCATAAATACTAACTAACTAGTCAGAAGGAGCTCAACAGTGAAGTATACTACTAACTAGCCAGAAGGAGCTCAACAGTGAAGTATACTACTACTAACTAGCCAGAAGGAGCTCAACAGTGAAGTATACTACTACTAACTAGCCAATAGGAGCTCAACAGTGAAGTATACTACTACTAACTAGCCAGAAGGAGCTCAACAGTGAAGTATACTACTACTAACTAGCCAGAAGGAGCTCAACAGTGAAGTATACTACTAACTAGCCAGAAGGAGCTCAACAGTGAAGTATACTACTAACTAACTAGCCAGAAGGAGCTCAACAGTGAAGTATACTGCTAACTAAGTAGCCAGAAGGAGCTCAACAGTGAAGTATACTGCTACTAACTAGCCAGAAGGAGCTCAACAGTGAAGTATACTACTACTAACTAGCCAGAAGGAGCTCAACAGTGAAGTATACTGCTAACTAAGTAGCCAGAAGGAGCTCAACAGTGAAGTATACTACTACTAACTAGCCAGAAGGAGCTCAACAGTGAAGTATACTACTACTAACTAGCCAGAAGGAGCTCAACAGTGAAGTATAGTACTACTAACTAGCCAGAAGGAGCTCAACAGTGAAGTATACTACTACTAACTAGCCAGAAGGAGCTCAACAGTGAAGTATAGTACTACTAACTAGCCAGAAGGAGCTCAACAGTGAAGTATACTACTACTAACTAGCCAGAAGGAGCTCAACAGTGAAGTATACTACTACTAACTAGCCAGAAGGAGCTCAACAGTGAAGTATACCACTACTAACTAGCTAGAAGGAGCTCAACAGTGAAGTATACCACTACTAACTAGCTAGAAGGAGCTCAACAGTGAAGTATACTACTACTAACTAGCTAGAAGGAGCTCAACAGTGAAGTATACTACTACTAACTAGCCAGAAGGAGCTCAACAGGGAAGTATACTACTACTAACTAGCCAGAAGGAGCTCAACAGTGAAGTATACTACTACTAACTAGCCAGAAGGAGCTCAACAGTGAAGTATACTGCTACTAACTAGCCAGAAGGAGCTCAACAGTGAAGTATACTATTACTAACTAGCCAGAAGGAGCTCAACAGGGAAGTATACTACTAACTAACTAGCCAGAAGGAGCTCAACAGTGAAGCAGACTACTACTAACTAGCCAGAAGGAGCTCAACAGTGAAGCAGACTACTACTAACTAGCCAGAAGGAGCTCAACAGTGAAGTATACTACTACTAACTAGCCAGAAGGAGCTCAACAGTGAAGTATACTACTAACTAACTAGCCAGAAGGAGCTCAACAGTGAAGTATACTACTAACTAGCTAGAAGGAGCTCAACAGTGAAGTATACTACTACTAACTAGCCAGAAGGAGCTCAACAGGGAAGTATACTACTACTAACTAGCCAGAAGGAGCTCAACAGTGAAGTATACTACTACTAACTAGCCAGAAGGAGCTCAACAGTGAAGTATACTGCTACTAACTAGCCAGAAGGAGCTCAACAGTGAAGTATACTATTACTAACTAGCCAGAAGGAGCTCAACAGGGAAGTATACTACTAACTAACTAGCCAGAAGGAGCTCAACAGTGAAGCAGACTACTACTAACTAGCCAGAAGGAGCTCAACAGTGAAGCAGACTACTACTAACTAGCCAGAAGGAGCTCAACATTGAAGTATAGTACTACTAACTAGCCAGAAGGAGCTCAACAGTGAAGTATACTACTAACTAACTAGCCAGAAGGAGCTCAACAGTGAAGTATACTGCTACTAACTAGCCAGAAGGAGCTCAACAGTGAAGTATACTACTACTAACTAGCCAGAAGGAGCTCAACAGGGAAGTATACTAATACTGACTAGCCAGAAGGAGCTCAACAGGGAAGTATACTACTACTAGCTAGCCAGAAGGAGCTCAACAGTGAAGTATACTACTAACTAGCTAGAAGGAGCTCAACAGGGAAGTATACTACTACTAACTAGCCAGAAGGAGCTCAACAGGGAAGTATACTACTACTAACTAGCCAGAAGGAGCTCAACAGTGAAGTATACTACTAACTAGCTAGAAGGAGCTCAACAGGGAAGTATACTACTACTAACTAGCCAGAAGGAGCTCAACAGTGAAGTATACTACTACTAACTAGCCAGAAGGAGCTCAACAGTGAAGCAGACTACTACTAACTAGCCAGAAGGAGCTCAACAGTGAAGTATACTACTACTACTAACTAGCCAGAAGGAGCTCAACAGTAAAGTATACTACTAACTAGCTAGAAGGAGCTCAACAGGGAAGTATACTACTACTAACTAACTAGACAGAAGGAGCTCAACAGGGAAGTATACTACTACTAGCTAGCCAGAAGGAGCTCAACAGTGAAGTATACTACTAACTAGCTAGAAGGAGCTCAACAGGGAAGTATACTACTACTAACTAGCCAGAAGGAGCTCAACAGGGAAGTATACTACTACTAACTAGCCAGAAGGAGCTCAACAGTGAAGTATACTACTAACTAGCTAGAAGGAGCTCAACAGGGAAGTATACTACTACTAACTAGCCAGAAGGAGCTCAACAGTGAAGTATACTACTACTAACTAGCCAGAAGGAGCTCAACAGTGAAGCAGACTACTACTAACTAGCCAGAAGGAGCTCAACAGTGAAGTATACTACTACTACTAACTAGCCAGAAGGAGCTCAACAGTAAAGTATACTACTAACTAGCTAGAAGGAGCTCAACAGGGAAGTATACTACTACTAACTAACTAGACAGAAGGAGCTCAACAGTGAAGTATACTACTATTAACTAGCCAGAAGGAGCTCAACAGTTAAGCATAAATACTAACTAACTAGTCAGAAGGAGCTCAACAGTGAAGTATACTACTAACTAGCCAGAAGGAGCTCAACAGTGAAGTATACTACTACTAACTAGCCAGAAGGAGCTCAACAGTGAAGTATACTACTACTAACTAGCCAATAGGAGCTCAACAGTGAAGTATACTACTACTAACTAGCCAGAAGGAGCTCAACAGTGAAGTATACTACTACTAACTAGCCAGAAGGAGCTCAACAGTGAAGTATACTACTAACTAGCCAGAAGGAGCTCAACAGTGAAGTATACTACTAACTAACTAGCCAGAAGGAGCTCAACAGTGAAGTATACTGCTAACTAAGTAGCCAGAAGGAGCTCAACAGTGAAGTATACTGCTACTAACTAGCCAGAAGGAGCTCAACAGGGAAGTATACTACTACTAGCTAGCCAGAAGGAGCTCAACAGTGAAGTATACTACTAACTAGCTAGAAGGAGCTCAACAGGGAAGTATACTACTACTAACTAGCCAGAAGGAGCTCAACAGGGAAGTATACTACTACTAACTAGCCAGAAGGAGCTCAACAGTGAAGTATACTACTAACTAGCTAGAAGGAGCTCAACAGGGAAGTATACTACTACTAACTAGCCAGAAGGAGCTCAACAGTGAAGTATACTACTACTAACTAGCCAGAAGGAGCTCAACAGTGAAGCAGACTACTACTAACTAGCCAGAAGGAGCTCAACAGTGAAGTATACTACTACTACTAACTAGCCAGAAGGAGCTCAACAGTAAAGTATACTACTAACTAGCTAGAAGGAGCTCAACAGGGAAGTATACTACTACTAACTAACTAGACAGAAGGAGCTCAACAGTGAAGTATACTACTATTAACTAGCCAGAAGGAGCTCAACAGTTAAGCATAAATACTAACTAACTAGTCAGAAGGAGCTCAACAGTGAAGTATACTACTAACTAGCCAGAAGGAGCTCAACAGTGAAGTATACTACTACTAACTAGCCAGAAGGAGCTCAACAGTGAAGTATACTACTACTAACTAGCCAATAGGAGCTCAACAGTGAAGTATACTACTACTAACTAGCCAGAAGGAGCTCAACAGTGAAGTATACTACTACTAACTAGCCAGAAGGAGCTCAACAGTGAAGTATACTACTAACTAGCCAGAAGGAGCTCAACAGTGAAGTATACTACTAACTAACTAGCCAGAAGGAGCTCAACAGTGAAGTATACTGCTAACTAAGTAGCCAGAAGGAGCTCAACAGTGAAGTATACTGCTACTAACTAGCCAGAAGGAGCTCAACAGTGAAGTATACTACTACTAACTAGCCAGAAGGAGCTCAACAGTGAAGTATACTGCTAACTAAGTAGCCAGAAGGAGCTCAACAGTGAAGTATACTACTACTAACTAGCCAGAAGGAGCTCAACAGTGAAGTATACTACTACTAACTAGCCAGAAGGAGCTCAACAGTGAAGTATAGTACTACTAACTAGCCAGAAGGAGCTCAACAGTGAAGTATACTACTACTAACTAGCCAGAAGGAGCTCAACAGTGAAGTATAGTACTACTAACTAGCCAGAAGGAGCTCAACAGTGAAGTATACTACTACTAACTAGCCAGAAGGAGCTCAACAGTGAAGTATACTACTACTAACTAGCCAGAAGGAGCTCAACAGTGAAGTATACCACTACTAACTAGCTAGAAGGAGCTCAACAGTGAAGTATACCACTACTAACTAGCTAGAAGGAGCTCAACAGTGAAGTATAGTACTACTAACTAGCCAGAAGGAGTTCAACAGTGAAGTATAGTACTAACTAGCTAGAAGGAGCTCAACAGTGAAGTATACTACTACTAACTAGCCAGAAGGAGCTCAACAGGGAAGTATACTACTACTAACTAGCCAGAAGGAGCTCAACAGTGAAGTATACTACTACTAACTAGCCAGAAGGAGCTCAACAGTGAAGTATACTGCTACTAACTAGCCAGAAGGAGCTCAACAGTGAAGTATACTATTACTAACTAGCCAGAAGGAGCTCAACAGGGAAGTATACTACTAACTAACTAGCCAGAAGGAGCTCAACAGTGAAGCAGACTACTACTAACTAGCCAGAAGGAGCTCAACAGTGAAGCAGACTACTACTAACTAGCCAGAAGGAGCTCAACAGTGAAGTATACTACTACTAACTAGCCAGAAGGAGCTCAACAGTGAAGTATACTACTAACTAACTAGCCAGAAGGAGCTCAACAGTGAAGTATACTACTAACTAGCTAGAAGGAGCTCAACAGTGAAGTATACTACTACTAACTAGCCAGAAGGAGCTCAACAGGGAAGTATACTACTACTAACTAGCCAGAAGGAGCTCAACAGTGAAGTATACTACTACTAACTAGCCAGAAGGAGCTCAACAGTGAAGTATACTGCTACTAACTAGCCAGAAGGAGCTCAACAGTGAAGTATACTATTACTAACTAGCCAGAAGGAGCTCAACAGGGAAGTATACTACTAACTAACTAGCCAGAAGGAGCTCAACAGTGAAGCAGACTACTACTAACTAGCCAGAAGGAGCTCAACAGTGAAGCAGACTACTACTAACTAGCCAGAAGGAGCTCAACATTGAAGTATAGTACTACTAACTAGCCAGAAGGAGCTCAACAGTGAAGTATACTACTAACTAACTAGCCAGAAGGAGCTCAACAGTGAAGTATACTGCTACTAACTAGCCAGAAGGAGCTCAACAGTGAAGTATACTACTACTAACTAGCCAGAAGGAGCTCAACAGGGAAGTATACTAATACTGACTAGCCAGAAGGAGCTCAACAGGGAAGTATACTACTACTAGCTAGCCAGAAGGAGCTCAACAGTGAAGTATACTACTAACTAGCTAGAAGGAGCTCAACAGGGAAGTATACTACTACTAACTAGCCAGAAGGAGCTCAACAGGGAAGTATACTACTACTAACTAGCCAGAAGGAGCTCAACAGTGAAGTATACTACTAACTAGCTAGAAGGAGCTCAACAGGGAAGTATACTACTACTAACTAGCCAGAAGGAGCTCAACAGTGAAGTATACTACTACTAACTAGCCAGAAGGAGCTCAACAGTGAAGCAGACTACTACTAACTAGCCAGAAGGAGCTCAACAGTGAAGTATACTACTACTACTAACTAGCCAGAAGGAGCTCAACAGTAAAGTATACTACTAACTAGCTAGAAGGAGCTCAACAGGGAAGTATACTACTACTAACTAACTAGACAGAAGGAGCTCAACAGTGAAGTATACTACTATTAACTAGCCAGAAGGAGCTCAACAGTTAAGCATAAATACTAACTAACTAGTCAGAAGGAGCTCAACAGTGAAGTATACTACTAACTAGCCAGAAGGAGCTCAACAGTGAAGTATACTACTACTAACTAGCCAGAAGGAGCTCAACAGTGAAGTATACTACTACTAACTAGCCAATAGGAGCTCAACAGTGAAGTATACTACTACTAACTAGCCAGAAGGAGCTCAACAGTGAAGTATACTACTACTAAATAGCCAGAAGGAGCTCAACAGTGAAGTATACTACTAACTAGCCAGAAGGAGCTCAACAGTGAAGTATACTACTAACTAACTAGCCAGAAGGAGCTCAACAGCGAAGTATACTGCTAACTAAGTAGCCAGAAGGAGCTCAACAGTGAAGTATACTGCTACTAACTAGCCAGAAGGAGCTCAACAGTGAAGTATACTACTACTAACTAGCCAGAAGGAGCTCAACAGTGAAGTATACTGCTAACTAAGTAGCCAGAAGGAGCTCAACAGTGAAGTATACTACTACTAACTAGCCAGAAGGAGCTCAACAGTGAAGTATACTACTACTAACTAGCCAGAAGGAGCTCAACAGTGAAGTATAGTACTACTAACTAGCCAGAAGGAGCTCAACAGTGAAGTATACTACTACTAACTAGCCAGAAGGAGCTCAACAGTGAAGTATACTACTACTAACTAGCCAGAAGGAGCTCAACAGTGAAGTATAGTACTACTAACTAGCCAGAAGGAGCTCAACAGTGAAGTATACTACTACTAACTAGCCAGAAGGAGCTCAACAGTGAAGTATACTACTACTAACTAGCCAGAAGGAGCTCAACAGTGAAGTATACTACTACTAACTAGCCAGAAGGAGCTCAACAGTGAAGTATACCACTACTAACTAGCTAGAAGGAGCTCAACAGTGAAGTATACCACTACTAACTAGCTAGAAGGAGCTCAACAGTGAAGTATAGTACTACTAACTAGCCAGAAGGAGTTCAACAGTGAAGTATAGTACTACTAACTAGCCAGAAGGAGCTCAACAGTGAAGTATACTACTACTAACTAGCCAGAAGGAGCTCAACAGTGAAGTATAGTACTACTAACTAGCCAGAAGGAGCTCAACAGGGAAGTATACTACTACTAACTAGCCAGAAGGAGCTCAACAGTGAAGTATACTACTAACTAGCTAGAAGGAGCTCAACAGGGAAGTATACTACTACTAACTAGCCAGAAGGAGCTCAACAGTGAAGTATACTACTACTAACTAGCCAGAAGGAGCTCAACAGGGAAGTATACTACTACTAACTAGCCAGAAGGAGCTCAACAGTGAAGTATACTACTAACTAGCTAGAAGGAGCTCAACAGGGAAGTATACTACTACTAACTAGCCAGAAGGAGCTCAACAGTGAAGTATACTACTACTAACTAGCCAGAAGGAGCTCAACAGTGAAGTATACTACTACTAACTAGCCAGAAGGAGCTCAACAGTGAAGTATACTACTACTAACTAGCCAGAAGGAGCTCAACAGTGAAGTATACTACTACTAACTAGCCAGAAGGAGCTCAACAGTGAAGTAAACTACTAACTAACTAGCCAGAAGGAGCTCAACAGTGAAGTATACTGCTACTAACTAGCCAGAAGGAGCTCAACAGTGAAGTATACTACTACTACTAACTAGCCACAAGGAGCTCAACAGTGAAGTATACTACTACTAACTAGCCAGAAGGAGCTCAACAGTGAAGGATACTACTACTAACTAGCCAGAAGGAGCTCAACAGTGAAGTATACTACTATTAACTAGACAGAAGGAGCTCAACAGTTAAGTGTACTGCTACTAACTAGCCAGAAGGAGCTCAACCGTTAAGCATATTACTACTAACTAGCCAGAAGGAGCTCAACCGTTAAGCATATTACTACTAACTAGCCAGAAGGCGCTCAACCGTTAAGCATATTACTACTAACTAGCCAGAAGGAGCTCAACATTGAAGCATACTACTACTAACTAGCCAGAAGGAGCTCAACAGTGAAGTATACTACTACTAACTAGCCAGAAGGAGCTCAACAGTGAAGTATACTACTACTAAATAGCCAAAAGGAGCTCAACAGTGACGTATACTACTACTACCTAACTAGCCAGAAGGAGCTCAACAGTGAAGTATACTACTAACTAACTAGCCAGAAGGAGCTCAACAGTGAAGTATACTACTAACTAGCTAGAAGGAGCTCAACAGTGAAGTATACTACTAACTACCTAGCCAGAAGGAGCTCAACAGGGAAGTATACTACTACTAACTAGCCAGAAGGAGCTCAACAGGGAAGTATACTACTAACTAACTAGCCAGAAGGAGCTCAACAGTGAAACATACTACTACTAACTAGCCAGAAGGAGCTCAACAGTGAAGTATACCACTACTAACTAGCCAGAAGGAGCTCAACAGTGAAGTATACTACTACTAACTAGCCAGAAGGAGCTCAACAGTGAAGTATACTACTAACTAGCTAGAAGGAGCTCAACAGGGAAGTATACTACTACTAACTAGCCAGAAGGAGCTCAACAGTGAAGTATACTACTACTAACTAGCCAGAAGGAGCTCAACAGTGAAGCAGACTACTACTAACTAGCCAGAAGGAGCTCAACAGTGAAGTATACTACTACTAACTAGCCAGAAGGAGCTCAACAGTGAAGTATACTACTACTAACTAGCCAGAAGGAGCTCAACAGTGAAGCAGACTACTACTAACTAGCCAGAAGGAGCTCAACAGTGAAGTATACTACTACTAACTAGCCAGAAGGAGCTCAACAGTGAAGTATACTACTACTAACTAGCCAGAAGGAGCTCAACAGTGAAGTATACTACTACTAACTAGCCAGAAGGAGCTCAACAGTGAAGTATACTGCTACTAACTAGCCAGAAGGAGCTCAACAGTGAAGTATACTGCTAACTAAGTAGCCAGAAGGAGCTCAACAGTGAAGTATACTACTACTAACTAGCCAGAAGGAGCTCAACAGTGAAGTGTACTACTACTAACTAGCCAGAAGGAGCTCAACAGTGAAGCATACTACTACTAACTAGCCAGAGGGAGCTCAACAGTGAAGTATACTGCTACAAACTAGCCAGAAGGAGCTCAACAGTGAAGTATACTACTAACTAGCCAGAAGGAGCTCAACAGTGAAGTATACTACTACTAACTAGCCAGAAGGAGCTCAACAGTGAAGTATACTACTACTAACTAGCCAAAAGGAGCTCAACAGTGACGTATACTACTACTAACTAACTAGCCAGAAGGAGCTCAACAGTGAAGTATAATACTAACTAACTAGCCAGAAGGAGCTCAACAGTGAAGTATACTACTAACTAGCTAGAAGGAGCTCAACAGTGAAGTATACTACTACTAACTAGCCAGAAGGAGCTCAACAGGGAAGTATACTACTACTAACTAGCCAGAAGGAGCTCAACAGTGAAGTATACTACTACTAACTAGCCAGAAGGAGCTCAACAGTGAAGTATACTGCTACTAACTAGCCAGAAGGAGCTCAACAGTGAAGTATACTATTACTAACTAGCCAGAAGGAGCTCAACAGGGAAGTATACTACTAACTAACTAGCCAGAAGGAGCTCAACAGTGAAACATACTACTACTAACTAGCCAGAAGGAGCTCAACAGTGAAGCATACTACTACTAACTAGCCAGAAGGAGCTCAACAGTGAAGTATACTGCTACTAACTAGCCAGAAGGAGCTCAACAGTGAAGTATACTACTAACTAGCCAGAAGGAGCTCAACAGTGAAGTATACTACTACTAACTAGCCAGAAGGAGCTCAACAGTGAAGTATACTACTACTAACTAGCCAAAAGGAGCTCAACAGTGACGTATACTACTACTAACTAACTAGCCAGAAGGAGCTCAACAGTGAAGTATACTACTAACTAACTAGCCAGAAGGAGCTCAACAGTGAAGTATACTATTACTAACTAGCCAGAAGGAGCTCAACAGGGAAGTATACTACTACTAACTAGCCAGAAGGAGCTCAACAGTGAAGTATACTACTACTAACTAGCCAGAAGGAGCTCAACAGTGAAGTATACTGCTACTAACTAGCCAGAAGGAGCTCAACAGTGAAGTATACTATTACTAACTAGCCAGAAGGAGCTCAACAGGGAAGTATACTACTAACTAACTAGCCAGAAGGAGCTCAACAGTGAAACATACTACTACTAACTAGCCAGAAGGAGCTCAACAGTGAAGTATACTATTACTAACTAGCCAGAAGGAGCTCAACAGTGAAGTATACTACTACTAACTAGCCAGAAGGAGCTCAACAGTGAAGCAGACTACTACTAACTAGCCAGAAGGAGCTCAACAGTGAAGTATACTACTACTAACTAGCCAGAAGGAGCTCAACAGTGAAGTATACTACTACTAACTAGCCAGAAGGAGCTCAACAGTGAAGCAGACTACTACTAACTAGCCAGAAGGAGCTCAACAGTGAAGTATACTACTACTAACTAGCCAGAAGGAGCTCAACAGTGAAGTATACTACTACTAACTAGCCAGAAGGAGCTCAACAGTGAAGTATACTACTACTAACTAGCCAGAAGGAGCTCAACAGTGAAGTATATTGCTACTAACTAGCCAGAAGGAGCTCAACAGTGAAGTATACTGCTAACTAAGTAGCCAGAAGGAGCTCAACAGTGAAGTATACTACTACTAACTAGCCAGAAGGAGCTCAACAGTGAAGTGTACTACTACTAACTAGCCAGAAGGAGCTCAACAGTGAAGCATACTACTACTAACTAGCCAGAAGGAGCTCAACAGTGAAGTATACTGCTACTAACTAGCCAGAAGGAGCTCAACAGTGAAGTATACTACTAACTAGCCAGAAGGAGCTCAACAGTGAAGTATACTACTACTAACTAGCCAGAAGGAGCTCAACAGTGAAGTATACTACTACTAACTAGCCAAAAGGAGCTCAACAGTGACGTATACTACTACTAACTAACTAGCCAGAAGGAGCTCAACAGTGAAGTATACTACTAACTAACTAGCCAGAAGGAGCTCAACAGTGAAGTATACTACTAACTAGCTAGAAGGAGCTCAACAGTGAAGTATACTACTACTAACTAGCCAGAAGGAGCTCAACAGGGAAGTATACTACTACTAACTAGCCAGAAGGAGCTCAACAGTGAAGTATACTACTACTAACTAGCCAGAAGGAGCTCAACAGTGAAGTATACTGCTACTAACTAGCCAGAAGGAGCTCAACAGTGAAGTATACTATTACTAACTAGCCAGAAGGAGCTCAACAGGGAAGTATACTACTAACTAACTAGCCAGAAGGAGCTCAACAGTGAAACATACTACTACTAACTAGCCAGAAGGAGCTCAACAGTGAAGCATACTACTACTAACTAGCCAGAAGGAGCTCAACAGTGAAGTATACTGCTACTAACTAGCCAGAAGGAGCTCAACAGTGAAGTATACTACTAACTAGCCAGAAGGAGCTCAACAGTGAAGTATACTACTACTAACTAGCCAGAAGGAGCTCAACAGTGAAGTATACTACTACTAACTAGCCAAAAGGAGCTCAACAGTGACGTATACTACTACTAACTAACTAGCCAGAAGGAGCTCAACAGTGAAGTATACTACTAACTAACTAGCCAGAAGGAGCTCAACAGTGAAGTATACTACTAACTAGCCAGAAGGAGCTCAACAGTGAAGTATACTACTACTAACTAGCCAGAAGGAGCTCAACAGGGAAGTATACTACTACTAACTAGCCAGAAGGAGCTCAACAGGGAAGTATACTACTACTAACTAGCCAGAAGGAGCTCAACAGTGAAGTATACTACTACTAACTAGCCAGAAGGAGCTCAACAGTGAAGTATACTGCTACTAACTAGCCAGAAGGAGCTCAACAGTGAAGTATACTATTACTAACTAGCCAGAAGGAGCTCAACAGGGAAGTATACTACTAACTAACTAGCCAGAAGGAGCTCAACAGTGAAACATACTACTACTAACTAGCCAGAAGGAGCTCAACAGTGAAGTATACTATTACTAACTAGCCAGAAGGAGCTCAACAGTGAAGTATACTACTAACTAACTAGCCAGAAGGAGCTCAACAGTGAAGTATACTACTACTAACTAGCCAGAATGAGCTCAACAGTGAAGTATACTACTAACTAACTAGCCAGAAGGAGCTCAACAGTGAAGTATACTACTAACTAACTAGCCAGAAGGAGCTCAACAGTGAAGCAGACTACTACTAACTAGCCAGAAGGAGCTCAACAGTGAAGTATACTACTAACTAACTAGCCAGAAGGCGCTCAACAGTGAAGTATAGTGCTACTAACTAGCCAGAAGGAGCTCAACAGTGAAGCAGACTACTACTAACTAGCCAGAAGGAGCTCAACAGTGAAGCAGACTACTACTAACTAGCCAGAAGGAGCTCAACAGTGAAGCAGACTACTACTAACTAGCCAGAAGGAGCTCAACAGTGAAGCAGACTACTACTAACTAGCCAGAAGTCTTCATCAGTACTTACACATGTTTATGTTCCTGTGTCTCTGTCCCAGCAGAAGGTGATGGACGTGCGGGATCGTCTGATTGGTCAACAGAGGGACACCCAGTCCTCCCTGGAGCGTCTCAAGGCTCTGATTCGTCTGATCCAAAGAGACCAGATGATCCAGGTTACCATGACAGCCACCGCCACCACCACCGGAGTGTCCCTGCTCTCCCTGCCCTGGATCAAACCCTCCGCCGCCGCCGCCGCCACACACACAGTGCCCCCTGCTGGACCGTCTATGCTACTGCAGCAGAAGAGTCTGATCATGCCACAGTCTCAGACACAGAGCCAGGGCAATGTCTGAGCTCTAGTAGTACCACCCCAGCCCACCAGGGGGCACAGTTCAATTCTGCGCCCCAAACAGCACTCTATTCTCTATATAGTGTAGAACTTTTAATAACGGACCCATAGGGGAAGTTTGAAAGACATGTCTATTTGGCATCAGAGCCCTGGTCTAAAGTAGTGCACTATATAGGGAATAGGGCTCTGGTCTAAAATAGTGCACTATATAGGGAATAGGGCTCTGGTCTAAAGTAGTGCACTATATAGGGAATAGGGCTCTGGTCTAAAGTAGTGCACTATATAGGGAACAGGGTTCTGGTCTAAAGTAGTGTACTATATAGGGAACAGGGTTCTGGTCTAAAGTAGTGTACTATATAGGGAATAGGGCTCTGGTCTAAAGTTGTGCACTATATAGGGAATAGGGTGCCATTTGGGACTCAGGCGAATAATCCATGCCACGTGGCCACCTGCGGATTGGCAGGACACCTCACAGAGACAATGAAGACAACACATTTTTTTGTTGAAGAAGAAGAAGTCAGAGACTCCATTGAAACCATTGAACATTAGTGAACCGTACGGTTGAAGAGCTGAAGGGGGGATGAACGAGAAACACTCTAAAAAAACATCTTCCTTTTTCACTAGATTTCATGACAAGTATTTTTTAAACCCAACACCTACAGTGCTTACGAGATTTATTTTATTTATAGTTTTTTTAATTATTATTATTATTGTAATTATTAATGTTTCTTGGCCTTAATGTATTTATTATGACTGTCAGAAGCTAGATCACAGTGCTGCAAATTAAATAGGTATTTTCTGTGTGGCTGAAAAATATTTTCAGATTTGTTTTTTAATTTTTTAAAAACTGGTATAATAATTGTTCTGCATATATAGAGAGAGAGACAACGCTAGAGTAGTTAGTTACAAATGAACAATGGAACGATATGAAGAAGTGGGAACAAAGGACTGCTATAAATCAGAGTTGGTCTCTGTGAACAATATTAGCCATAATTATCAGGTGATTAAGGGGGGAAAAGGCCCCGGGGGGAGAAGTTTTCATTGTGTATGTACGGAAAAAGCATACAAGCCTTCAAAAACAAAAAACAAGAGAATCACATTTTTTTCTTTTCAGTATTAGTATAGTTTAAAAGAAAAAAAGTATTTTAAAATGACTACAGAATTGAGTCTTTCTAGAGGAGAGTTGAGTATTTTCATGCTTGTTGATGACTTAGTTTGAGTACTGATGGAGTTTAGATGGAAGGGACATCGTTGTATATCCCGGGTCCTTCTCCATGTTATTGTTACTGGATTCACAACCACAACACCCCCCCCAGCTGCACTCAAAAGCGGCCATTTTGAACCGTCCTGTAATTGTGTGATCCAAACCATTTTAATCCCTTTCTTTTCACCACTATAGAAAATATGCCAAAAAAACGTTATATTTAGTACTGGGAAGTCCTGTGTACGTATCAAATATGTCTGGCATGCTTTTTAATCCCTGCCTGGTTTTATATATTTAAAAAATATATTTTGTCGCTTTCACACTATTTTTTATTTTTTTTAAACTCTAGTTGTGTGATGTTTGTTATGATGACTTGACATTTGAAGAGCCTGATGATTTGAACTGTTTCTAGTCTGCCAGACGGTACAAACAAACTGTTTCTAGTCTGCCAGACGGTCCAAATGAACTGTTTCTAGTCTGCTAGACGGGACAAACGAACAGGTTTCTAGTCTGCTAGACGGTACAAACAAACTGTTTCTAGTCTGCTAGACGGTACAAACAAACTGTTTCTAGTCTGCTAGACGGTACAAACAAACTGTTTCTAGTCTGCTAGACGGTCCAAACAAACTGTTTCTAGTCTGCTAGACGGTACAAATGAACAGGTTTCTAGTCTGCTAGACGGTACAAATGAACTGTTTCTAGTCTGCTAGACGGTCCAAATGAACTGTTTCTAGTCTGCTAGACGGTCCAAACAAACTGTTTCTAGTCTGCTAGACGGTCCAAACGAACTGTTTCTAGTCTGCTAGACGGTCCAAATGAACTGTTTCTAGTCTGCTAGACGGTCCAAATGAACTGTTTCTAGTCTGCTAGACGGTCCAAATGAAC